>NW_027315319.1:0-40433 GCF_023375885.2 Dermacentor andersoni | reverse complement strand
CATGCTTAAAACGCATTTTCGCACAAATTCGTGCGCGGGTGCTAAAAAGAGCAGCATCGGCAAGCTTAGCACGTCGTTTGGTAGAAATCCACGTGCGCGTTCTGCAAAAAGCACCATTTGCATGCACATCTTGTGGTTTTGCAGAAAACTTCATCCGCGTCTACCAAAAGATGCATGTGTATGCTTAAAACGCGTTTTCGCACAAATCCGTGCGCGGGTGCTAAAAAGAGCAGCATCGGCATGCTTAGCACGTCGTTTGGTAGAAATCCACGTGCGCGTTCTGCCAAAAGCACTATTTGCATGCACATCTTGTGGTTTTGCAGAAAACTTCATCCGCGTCTACCAAAAGATGCATGTGCATGCTTAAAACGCGTTTTCGCACGAATCCGTGCGCGGGTGCTAAAAAGAGCAGCAATCGGCATGCTTAGCACGTTGTTTGGTAGAAATCCACGTGCGCGTTCTGCGAAAAGCACCATTTGCATGCACATCTTGTGGTTTTGCAGAAAACTTCATCCGCGTCTACCAAAAGATGCATGTGCATGCTTAAAACGCGTTTTCGCACAAATCCGTGCGCGGGTGCTAAAAAGAGCAGCATCGGCATGCTTAGCACGTCGTTTGGTAGAAATCCACGTGCGCGTTCTGCCAAAAGCACTATTTGCATGCACATCTTGTGGTTTTGCAGAAAACTTCATCCGCGTCTACCAAAAGATGCATGTGCATGCTTAAAACGCGTTTTCGCACGAATCCGTGCGCGGGTGCTAAAAAGAGCAGCATCGGCATGCTTAGCACGTTGTTTGGTAGAAATCCACGTGCGCGTTCTGCGAAAAGCACCATTTGCATGCACATCTTGTGGTTTTGCAGAAAACTTCAATCTCGTCTACCAAAAGATGCATGTGCATGCTTAAAACGAGTTTTCGCACGAATCCGTGAGCGGGTGCTAAAAAGAGCAGCATCGGCATGCTTAGCACGTTGTTTGGTAGAAATCCACGTGCGCGTTCTGCGAAAAGCACCATTTGCATGCACATCTTGTGGTTTTGCAGAAAACTTCAATCTCGTCTACCAAAAGATGCATGTGCATGCTTAAAACGCGTTTTCGCACAAATCCGTGCGCGGGTGCTAAAAAGAGCAGCATCGGCATGCTTAGCACGTTGTTTCGGTAGAAATCCACGTGCGCGTTCTGCGAAAAGCACATTTGCATGCACATCTTGTGGTTTTGCAGAAAACTTCAATCTCGTCTACCAAAAGATGCATGTGCATGCTTAAAACGCGTTTTTCGCACGAATCCGTGCGCGGGTGCTAAAAAGAGCAGCATCGGCATGCTTAGCACGTCGTTTGGTAGAAATCCACGTGCGCGTTCTGCCAAGAGCACCATTTGCATGCACATCTTGTGGTTTTGCAGAAAACTTCATCCGCGTCTACCAAAAGATGCATGTGCATGCTTAAAACGCGTTTTCGCACGAATCCGTGCGCGGGTGCTAAAAAGAGCAGCATCGGCATGCTTAGCACGTCGTTTGGTAGAAATCCACGTGCGCGTTCTGCCAAAAGCACCATTTGCATGCACATCTTGTGGTTTTGCAGAAAACTTCAATCTCGTCTACCAAAAGATGCATGTGCATGCTTAAAACGCGTTTTCGCACGAATCCGTGCGCGGGTGCTAAAAGGAGCAGCATCGGCATGCTTAGCACGTTGTTTGGTAGAAATCCACGTGCGCGTTCTGCGAAAAGCACCATTTGCATGCACATCTTGTGGTTTTGCAGAAAACTTCAATCTCGTCTACCAAAAGATGCATGTGCATGCTTAAAACGCGTTTTCGCACGAATCCGTGCGCGGGTGCTAAAAAGAGCAGCATCGGCATGCTTAGCACGTTGTTTGGTAGAAATCCACGTGCGCGTTCTGCGAAAAGCACCATTTGCATGCACATCTTGTGGTTTTGCAGAAAACTTCAATCTCGTGTACCAAAAGATGCATGTGCATGCTTAAAACGCGTTTTCGCACAAATCCGTGCGCGGGTGCTAAAAAGAGCAGCATCGGCATGCTTAGCACGTTGTTTGGTAGAAATCCACGTGGGCGTTCTGCGAAAAGCACCATTTGCATGCACATCTTGTGGTTTTGCAGAAAACTTCAATCTCGTCTACCAAAAGATGCATGTGCATGCTTAAAACGCGTTATCGCACGAATCCGTGCGCGGGTGCTAAAAAGAGCAGCATCGGCATGCTTAGCACGTCGTTTGGTAGAAATCCACGTGCGCGTTCTGCGAAAAGCACCATTTGCATGCACATCTTGTGGTTTTTGCAGAAAACTTCAATCTCGTCTACCAAAAGATGCATGTGCATGCTTAAAACGCGTTTTCGCACAAATCCGTGCGCGGGTGCTAAAAAGAGCAGCATCGGCATGCTTAGCACGTCGTTTGGTAGAAATCCACGTGCGCGTTCTGCCAAAAGCACCATTTGCATGCACATCTTGTGGTTTTGCAGAAAACTCCGCGTCTACCAAAAGATGCATGTGCATGCTTAAAACGCGTTTTCGCACGAATCCGTGCGCGGGTGCTAAAAAGAGCAGCATCGGCATGCTTAGCACGTTGTTTGGTAGAAATCCACGTGGGCGTTCTGCGAAAAGCACCATTTGCATGCACATCTTGTGGTTTTGCAGAAAACTTCAATCTCGTCTACCAAAAGATGCATGTGCATGCTTAAAACGCGTTTTCGCACAAATCCGTGCGCGGGTGCTAAAAAGAGCAGCATCGGCATGCTTAGCACGTCGTTTGGTAGAAATCCACGTGCGCGTTCTGCCAAGAGCACCATTTGCATGCACATCTTGTGGTTTTGCAGAAAACTTCATCCGCGTCTACCAAAAGATGCATGTGCATGCTTAAAACGCGTTTTCGCACGAATCCGTGCGCGGGTGCTAAAAAGAGCAGCATCGGCATGCTTAGCACGTCGTTTGGTAGAAATCCACGTGCGCGTTCTGCAAAAAGCGCCATTTGCATGCACATCTCGTGGTTTTGCAGAAAACTTCATCCGCGTCTACCAAAAGATGCATGTGCATGCTTAAAACGCGTTTTCGCACAAATGCGTGCGCGGGTGCTAAAAAGAGCAGCATCGGCATGCTTAGCACGTCGTTTGGTAGAAATCCACGTGCGCGTTCTGCCAAAAGCACCATTTGCATGCACATCTTGTGGTTTTGCAGAAAACTTCATCCGCGTCTACCAAAAGATGCATGTGCATGCTTAAAACGCATTTTCGCACAAATCCGTGCGCGGGTGCTAAAAAGAGCAGCATCGGCAAGCTTAGCACGTCGTTTGGTAGAAATCCACGTGCGCGTTCTGCAAAAAGCACCATTTGCATGCACATCTTGTGGTTTTGCAGAAAACTTCATCCGCGTCTACCAAAAGATGCATGTGCATGCTTAAAACGCGTTTTCGCACAAATCCGTGCGCGGGTGCTAAAAAGAGCAGCATCGGCATGCTTAGCACGTGGTTTGTAGAAATCCACATGCGCGTTCTGCCAAAAGCACTATTTGCATGCACATCTTGTGGTTTTGCAGAAAACTTCATCCGCGTCTACCAAAAGATGCATGTGCATGCTTAAAACGCGTTTTCGCACAAATGCGTGCGCGGGTGCTAAAAAGAGCAGCATCGGCATGCTTAGCACGTCGTTTGGTAGAAATCCACGTGCGCGTTCTGCAAAAAGCACCATTTGCATGCACATCTTGTGGTTTTGCAGAAAACTTCATCCGCGTCTACCAAAAGATGCATGTGCATGCTTAAAACGCGATTTCGCACAAATGCGTGCGCGGGTGCTAAAAAGAGCAGCATCGGCATGCTTAGCACGTCGTTTGGTAGAAATCCACGTGCGCGTTCTGCCAAAAGCACCATTTGCATGCACATCTTGTGGTTTTGCAGAAAACTTCATCCGCGTCTACCAAAAGATGCATGTGCATGCTTAAAACGCATTTTCGCACAAATCCGTGCGCGGGTGCTAAAAAGAGCAGCATCGGCAAGCTTAGCACGTCGTTTGGTAGAAATCCACGTGCGCGTTCTGCAAAAAGCACCATTTGCATGCACATCTTGTGGTTTTGCAGAAAACTTCATCCGCGTCTACCAAAAGATGCATGTGCATGCTTAAAACGCGTTTTCGCACAAATCCGTGCGCGGGTGCTAAAAAGAGCAGCATCGGCATGCTTAGCACGTCGTTTGGTAGAAATCCACGTGCGCGTTCTGCCAAAAGCACTATTTGCATGCACATCTTGTGGTTTTGCAGAAAACTTCATCCGCGTCTACCAAAAGATGCATGTGCATGCTTAAAACGCGTTTTCGCACGAATCCGTGCGCGGGTGCTAAAAAGAGCAGCATCGGCATGCTTAGCACGTTGTTTGGTAGAAATCCACGTGCGCGTTCTGCGAAAAGCACCATTTGCATGCACATCTTGTGGTTTTGCAGAAAACTTCATCCGCGTCTACCAAAAGATGCATGTGCATGCTTAAAACGCGTTTTCGCACAAATCCGTGCGCGGGTGCTAAAAAGAGCAGCATCGGCATGCTTAGCACGTCGTTTGGTAGAAATCCACGTGCGCGTTCTGCCAAAAGCACTATTTGCATGCACATCTTGTGGTTTTGCTGAAAACTTCATCCGCGTCTACCAAAAGATGCATGTGCATGCTTAAAACGCGTTTTCGCACGAATCCGTGCGCGGGTGCTAAAAAGAGCAGCATCGGCATGCTTAGCACGTTGTTTGGTAGAAATCCACGTGCGCGTTCTGCGAAAAGCACCATTTGCATGCACATCTTGTGGTTTTGCAGAAAACTTCAATCTCGTCTACCAAAAGATGCATGTGCATGCTTAAAACGAGTTTTCGCACGAATCCGTGAGCGGGTGCTAAAAAGAGCAGCATCGGCATGCTTAGCACGTTGTTTGGTAGAAATCCACGTGCGCGTTCTGCGAAAGGCACCATTTGCATGCACATCTTGTGGTTTTGCAGAAAACTTCAATCTCGTCTACCAAAAGATGCATGTGCATGCTTAAAACGCGTTTTCGCACGAATCCGTGCGCGGGTGCTAAAAAGAGCAGCATCGGCATGCTTAGCACGTTGTTTGGTAGAAATCCACGTGCGCGTTCTGCGAAAAGCACCATTTGCATGCACATCTTGTGGTTTTGCAGAAAACTTCAATCTCGTCTACCAAAAGATGCATGTGCATGCTTAAAACGCGTTTTCGCACGAATCCGTGCGCGGGTGCTAAAAAGAGCAGCATCGGCATGCTTAGCACGTTGTTTGGTAGAAATCCACGTGCGCGTTCTGCGAAAAGCACCATTTGCATGCACATCTTGTGGTTTTGCAGAAAACTTCAATCTCGTCTACCAAAAGATGCATGTGCATGCTTAAAACGCGTTTTCGCACGAATCCGTGCGCGGGTGCTAGAAAGAGCAGCATCGGCATGCTTAGCACGTTGTTTGGTAGAAATCCACGTGCGCGTTCTGCGAAAAGCACCATTTGCATGCACATCTTGTGGTTTTGCAGAAAACTTCAATCTCGTCTACCAAAAGATGCATGTGCATGCTTAAAACGCGTTTTCGCACAAATCCGTGCGCGGGTGCTAAAAAGAGCAGCATCGGCATGCTTAGCACGTTGTTTGGTAGAAATCCACGTGGGCGTTCTGCGGAAAGCACCATTTGCATGCACATCTTGTGGTTTTGCAGAAAACTTCAATCTCGTCTACCAAAAGATGCATGTGCATGCTTAAAACGCGTTTTCGCACGAATCCGTGCGCGGGTGCTAAAAAGAGCAGCATCGGCATGCTTAGCACGTCGTTTGGTAGAAATCCACGTGCGCGTTCTGCCAAGAGCACCATTTGCATGCACATCTTGTGGTTTTGCAGAAAACTTCATCCGCGTCTACCAAAAGATGCATGTGCATGCTTAAAACGCGTTTTCGCACGAATCCGTGCGCGGGTGCTAAAAAGAGCAGCATCGGCATGCTTAGCACGTCGTTTGGTAGAAATCCACGTGCGCGTTCTGCCAAAAGCACCATTTGCATGCACATCTTGTGGTTTTGCAGAAAACTTCAATCTCGTCTACCAAAAGATGCATGTGCATGCTTAAAACGCGTTTTCGCACGAATCCGTGCGCGGGTGCTAAAAGGAGCAGCATCGGCATGCTTAGCACGTTGTTTGGTAGAAATCCACGTGCGCGTTCTGCGAAAAGCACCATTTGCATGCACATCTTGTGGTTTTGCAGAAAACTTTAATCTCGTCTACCAAAAGATGCATGTGCATGCTTAAAACGCGTTTTCGCACGAATCCGTGCGCGGGTGCTAAAAAGAGCAGCATCGGCATGCTTAGCACGTTGTTTGGTAGAAATCCACGTGCGCGTTCTGCGAAAAGCACCATTTGCATGCACATCTTGTGGTTTTGCAGAAAACTTCAATCTCGTCTACCAAAAGATGCATGTGCATGCTTAAAACGCGTTTTCGCACAAATCCGTGCGCGGGTGCTAAAAAGAGCAGCATCGGCATGCTTAGCACGTTGTTTGGTAGAAATCCACGTGGGCGTTCTGCGAAAAGCACCATTTGCATGCACATCTTGTGGTTTTGCAGAAAACTTCAATCTCGTCTACCAAAAGATGCATGTGCATGCTTAAAACGCGTTATCGCACGAATCCGTGCGCGGGTGCTAAAAAGAGCAGCATCGGCATGCTTAGCACGTCGTTTGGTAGAAATCCACGTGCGCGTTCTGCGAAAAGCACCATTTGCATGCACATCTTGTGGTTTTGCAGAAAACTTCAATCTCGTCTACCAAAAGATGCATGTGCATGCTTAAAACGCGTTTTCGCACAAATCCGTGCGCGGGTGCTAAAAAGAGCAGCATCGGCATGCTTAGCACGTCGTTTGGTAGAAATCCACGTGCGCGTTCTGCCAAAAGCACCATTTGCATGCACATCTTGTGGTTTTGCAGAAAACTCCGCGTCTACCAAAAGATGCATGTGCATGCTTAAAACGCGTTTTCGCACGAATCCGTGCGCGGGTGCTAAAAAGAGCAGCATCGGCATGCTTAGCACGTTGTTTGGTAGAAATCCACGTGCGCGTTCTGCGAAAAGCACCATTTGCATGCACATCTTGTGGTTTTGCAGAAAACTTCAATCTCGTCTACCAAAAGATGCATGTGCATGCTTAAAACGCGTTTTCGCACAAATCCGTGCGCGGGTGCTAAAAAGAGCAGCATCGGCATGCTTAGCACGTCGTTTGGTAGAAATCCACGTGCGCGTTCTGCCAAGAGCACCATTTGCATGCACATCTTGTGGTTTTGCAGAAAACTTCATCCGCGTCTACCAAAAGATGCATGTGCATGCTTAAAACGCGTTTTCGCACGAATCCGTGCGCGGGTGCTAAAAAGAGCAGCATCGGCATGCTTAGCACGTCGTTTGGTAGAAATCCACGTGCGCGTTCTGCAAAAAGCACCATTTGCATGCACATCTCGTGGTTTTGCAGAAAACTTCATCCGCGTCTACCAAAAGATGCATGTGCATGCTTAAAACGCGTTTTCGCACAAATGCGTGCGCGGGTGCTAAAAAGAGCAGCATCGGCATGCTTAGCACGTCGTTTGGTAGAAATCCACGTGCGCGTTCTGCCAAAAGCACCATTTGCATGCACATCTTGTGGTTTTGCAGAAAACTTCATCCGCGTCTACCAAAAGATGCATGTGCATGCTTAAAACGCATTTTCGCACAAATCCGTGCGCGGGTGCTAAAAAGAGCAGCATCGGCAAGCTTAGCACGTCGTTTGGTAGAAATCCACGTGCGCGTTCTGCAAAAAGCACCATTTGCATGCACATCTTGTGGTTTTGCAGAAAACTTCATCCGCGTCTACCAAAAGATGCATGTGCATGCTTAAAACGCGTTTTCGCACAAATCCGTGCGCGGGTGCTAAAAAGAGCAGCATCGGCATGCTTAGCACGTCGTTTGGTAGAAATCCACGTGCGCGTTCTGCCAAAAGCACTATTTGCATGCACATCTTGTGGTTTTGCAGAAAACTTCATCCGCGTCTACCAAAAGATGCATGTGCATGCTTAAAACGCGTTTTCGCACAAATGCGTGCGCGGGTGCTAAAAAGAGCAGCATCGGCATGCTTAGCACGTCGTTTGGTAGAAATCCACGTGCGCGTTCTGCAAAAAGCACCATTTGCATGCACATCTTGTGGTTTTGCAGAAAACTTCATCCGCGTCTACCAAAAGATGCATGTGCATGCTTAAAACGCGTTTTCGCACAAATGCGTGCGCGGGTGCTAAAAAGAGCAGCATCGGCATGCTTAGCACGTCGTTTGGTAGAAATCCACGTGCGCGTTCTGCCAAAAGCACCATTTGCATGCACATCTTGTGGTTTTGCAGAAAACTTCATCCGCGTCTACCAAAAGATGCATGTGCATGCTTAAAACGCATTTTCGCACAAATCCGTGCGCGGGTGCTAAAAAGAGCAGCATCGGCAAGCTTAGCACGTCGTTTGGTAGAAATCCACGTGCGCGTTCTGCAAAAAGCACCATTTGCATGCACATCTTGTGGTTTTGCAGAAAACTTCATCCGCGTCTACCAAAAGATGCATGTGCATGCTTAAAACGCGTTTTCGCACAAATCCGTGCGCGGGTGCTAAAAAGAGCAGCATCGGCATGCTTAGCACGTCGTTTGGTAGAAATCCACGTGCGCGTTCTGCCAAAAGCACTATTTGCATGCACATCTTGTGGTTTTGCAGAAAACTTCATCCGCGTCTACCAAAAGATGCATGTGCATGCTTAAAACGCGTTTTCGCACGAATCCGTGCGCGGGTGCTAAAAAGAGCAGCATCGGCATGCTTAGCACGTTGTTTGGTAGAAATCCACGTGCGCGTTCTGCGAAAAGCACCATTTGCATGCACATCTTGTGGTTTTGCAGAAAACTTCAATCTCGTCTACCAAAAGATGCATGTGCATGCTTAAAACGCGTTTTCGCACGAATCCGTGAGCGGGTGCTAAAAAGAGCAGCATCGGCATGCTTAGCACGTTGTTTGGTAGAAATCCACGTGCGCGTTCTGCGAAAGGCACCATTTGCATGCACATCTTGTGGTTTTGCAGAAAACTTCAATCTCGTCTACCAAAAGATGCATGTGCATGCTTAAAACGCGTTTTCGCACGAATCCGTGCGCGGGTGCTAAAAAGAGCAGCATCGGCATGCTTAGCACGTTGTTTGGTAGAAATCCACGTGCGCGTTCTGCGAAAAGCACCATTTGCATGCACATCTTGTGGTTTTGCAGAAAACTTCAATCTCGTCTACCAAAAGATGCATGTGCATGCTTAAAACGCGTTTTCGCACGAATCCGTGCGCGGGTGCTAAAAAGAGCAGCATCGGCATGCTTAGCACGTTGTTTGGTAGAAATCCACGTGCGCGTTCTGCGAAAAGCACCATTTGCATGCACATCTTGTGGTTTTGCAGAAAACTTCAATCTCGTCTACCAAAAGATGCATGTGCATGCTTAAAACGCGTTTTCGCACGAATCCGTGCGCGGGTGCTAGAAAGAGCAGCATCGGCATGCTTAGCACGTTGTTTGGTAGAAATCCACGTGCGCGTTCTGCGAAAAGCACCATTTGCATGCACATCTTGTGGTTTTGCAGAAAACTTCAATCTCGTCTACCAAAAGATGCATGTGCATGCTTAAAACGCGTTTTCGCACAAATCCGTGCGCGGGTGCTAAAAAGAGCAGCATCGGCATGCTTAGCACGTTGTTTGGTAGAAATCCACGTGGGCGTTCTGCGGAAAGCACCATTTGCATGCACATCTTGTGGTTTTGCAGAAAACTTCAATCTCGTCTACCAAAAGATGCATGTGCATGCTTAAAACGCGTTTTCGCACGAATCCGTGCGCGGGTGCTAAAAAGAGCAGCATCGGCATGCTTAGCACGTCGTTTGGTAGAAATCCACGTGCGCGTTCTGCCAAGAGCACCATTTGCATGCACATCTTGTGGTTTTGCAGAAAACTTCATCCGCGTCTACCAAAAGATGCATGTGCATGCTTAAAACGCGTTTTCGCACGAATCCGTGCGCGGGTGCTAAAAAGAGCAGCATCGGCATGCTTAGCACGTCGTTTGGTAGAAATCCACGTGCGCGTTCTGCGAAAAGCACCATTTGCATGCACATCTTGTGGTTTTGCAGAAAACTTCAATCTCGTCTACCAAAAGATGCATGTGCATGCTTAAAACGCGTTTTCGCAGGAATCCGTGCGCGGGTGCTAAAAAGAGCAGCATCGGCATGCTTAGCACGTTGTTTGGTAGAAATCCAGGTGCGCGTTCTGCGAAAAGCACCATTTGCATGCACATCTTGTGGTTTTGCAGAAAACTTCAATCTCGTCTACCAAAAGATGCATGTGCATGCTTAAAACGCGTTTTCGCACGAATCCGTGCGCGGGTGCTAAAAAGAGCAGCATCGGCATGCTTAGCACGTTGTTTGGTAGAAATCCACGTGCGCGTTCTGCGAAAAGCACCATTTGCATGCACATCTTGTGGTTTTGCAGAAAACTTCAATCTCGTCTACCAAAAGATGCATGTGCATGCTTAAAACGCGTTTTCGCACAAATCCGTGCGCGGGTGCTAAAAAGAGCAGCATCGGCATGCTTAGCACGTCGTTTGGTAGAAATCCACGTGCGCGTCTGCCAAGAGCACCATTTGCATGCACATATTGCGGTTTTGCAGAAAACTTCATCCGCGTCTACCAAAAGATGCATGTGCATACTGAAAACGCGTTTTCGCACGAATCCGTGCGCGGGTGCTAAAAAGAGCAGCATCGGCATGCTTAGCACGTCGTTTGGTAGAAATCCACGTGCGCGTTCTGCCAAAAGCACCATTTGCATGCACATCTTGTGGTTTTGCAGAAAACTCCGCGTCTACCAAAAGATGCATGTGCATGCTTAAAACGCGTTTTCGCACGAATCCGTGCGCGGGTGCTGAAAAGAGCAGCATCGGCATGCTTAGCACGTTGTTTGGTAGAAATCCACGTGCGCGTTCTGCGAAAAGCACCATTTGCATGCACATCTTGTGGTTTTGCAGAAAACTTCAATCTCGTCTACCAAAAGATGCATGTGCATGCTTAAAACGCGTTTTCGCACGAATCCGTGCGCGGGTGCTAAAAAGAGCAGCATCGGCATGCTTAGCACGTTGTTTGGTAGAAATCCACGTGCGCGTTCTGCGAAAAGCACCATTTGCATGCACATCTTGTGGTTTTGCAGAAAACTTCAATCTCGTCTACCAAAAGATGCATGTGCATGCTTAAAACGCGTTTTCGCACGAATCCGTGCGCGGGTGCTAAAAAGAGCAGCATCGGCATGCTTAGCACGTTGTTTGGTAGAAATCCACGTGCGCGTTCTGCGAAAAGCACCATTTGCATGCACATCTTGTGGTTTTGCAGAAAACTTCGATCTCGTCTACCAAAAGATGCATGTGCATGCTTAAAACGCGTTTTCGCACGAATCCGTGCGCGGGTGCTAAAAAGAGCAGCATCGGCATGCTTAGCACGTTGTTTGGTAGAAATCCACGTGCGCGTTCTGCGAAAAGCACCATTTGCATGCACATCTTGTGGTTTTGCAGAAAACTTCAATCTCGTCTACCAAAAGATGCATGTGCATGCTTAAAACGCGTTTTCGCACAAATCCGTGCGCGGGTGCTAAAAAGAGCAGCATCGGCATGCTTAGCACGTCGTTTGGTAGAAATCCACGTGCGCGTTCTGCCAAGAGCACCATTTGCATGCACATCTTGTGGTTTTGCAGAAAACTGCATTCGCGTCTACCAAAAGATGCATGTGCATGCTTAAAACGCGTTTTCGCACGAATCCGTGCGCGGGTGCTAAAAAGAGCAGCATCGGCATGCTTAGCACGTCGTTTGGTAGAAATCCACGTGCGCGTTCTGCCAAAAGCACCATTTGCATGCACATCTTGTGGTTTTGCAGAAAACTCCGCGTCTACCAAAAGATGCATGTGCATGCTTAAAACGCGTTTTCGCACAAATCCGTGCGCGGGTGCTAAAAAGAGCAGCATCGGCATGCTTAGCACGTCGTTTGGTAGAAATCCACGTGCGCGTTCTGCCAAGAGCACCATTTGCATGCACATCTTGTGGTTTTGCAGAAAACTTCATCCGCGTCTACCAAAAGATGCATGTGCATGCTTAAAACGCGTTTTCGCACGAATCCGTGCGCGGGTGCTAAAAAGAGCAGCATCGGCATGCTTAGCACGTCGTTTGGTAGAAATCCACGTGCGCGTTCTGCCAGAAGCACCATTTGCATGCACATCTTGTGGTTTTGCAGAAAACTTCATCCGCGTCTACCAAAAGATGCATGTGCATGCTTAAAACGCGTTTTCGCACGAATCCGTGCGCGGGTGCTAAAAAGAGCAGCATCGGCATGCTTAGCACGTTGTTTGGTAGAAATCCACGTGCGCGTTCTGCGAAAGGCACCATTTGCATGCACATCTTGTGGTTTTGCAGAAAACTTCAATCTCGTCTACCAAAAGATGCATGTGCATGCTTAAAACGCGTTTTCGCACAAATGCGTGCGCGGGTGCTAAAAAGAGCAGCATCGGCATGCTTAGCACGTCGTTTGGTAGAAATCCACGTGCGCGTTCTGCAAAAAGCACCATTTGCATGCACATCTTGTGGTTTTGCAGAAAACTTCATCCGCGTCTACCAAAAGATGCATGTGCATGCTTAAAACGCGTTTTCGCACAAATGCGTGCGCGGGTGCTAAAAAGAGCAGCATCGGCATGCTTAGCACGTCGTTTGGTAGAAATCCACGTGCGCGTTCTGCCAAAAGCACCATTTGCATGCACATCTTGTGCTTTTGCAGAAAACTTCATCCGCGTCTACCAAAAGATGCATGTGCATGCTTAAAACGCATTTTCGCACAAATCCGTGCGCGGGTGCTAAAAAGAGCAGCATCGGCAAGCTTAGCACGTCGTTTGGTAGAAATCCACGTGCGCGTTCTGCAAAAAGCACCATTTGCATGCACATCTTGTGGTTTTGCAGAAAACTTCATCCGCGTCTACCAAAAGATGCATGTGCATGCTTAAAACGCGTTTTCGCACAAATGCGTGCGCGGGTGCTAAAAAGAGCAGCATCGGCATGCTTAGCACGTCGTTTGGTAGAAATCCACGTGCGCGTTCTGCCAAAAGCACCATTTGCATGCACATCTTGTGGTTTTGCAGAAAACTTCATCCGCGTCTACCAAAAGATGCATGTGCATGCTTAAAACGCGTTTTCGCACAAATCCGTGCGCGGGTGCTAAAAAGAGCAGCATCGGCATGCTTAGCACGTCGTTTGGTAGAAATCCACGTGCGCGTTCTGCAAAAAGCACCATTTGCATGCACATCTTGTGGTTTTGCAGAAAACTTCATCCGCGTCTACCAAAAGATGCATGTGCATGCTTAAAACGCGTTTTCGCACAAATGCGTGCGCGGGTGCTAAAAAGAGCAGCATCGGCATTCTTAGCACGTCGTTTGGTAGAAATCCACGTGCGCGTTCTGCAAAAAGCACCATTTGCATGCACATGTTGTGGTTTTGCAGAAAACTTCATCCGGTTTCTACCAAAAGATGCATGTGCATGCTTAAAACGCGTTTTCGCACGAATCCGTGCGCGGGTGCTAAAAAGAGCAGCATCGGCATGCTTAGCACGTTGTTTGGTAGAAATCCACGTGCGCGTTCTGCGAAAAGCACCATTTGCATGCACATCTTGTGGTTTTGCAGAAAACTTCAATCTCATCTACCAAAAGATGCATGTGCATGCTTAAAACGCGTTTTCGCACGAATCCGTGCGCGGGTGCTAAAAAGAGCAGCATCGGCATGCTTAGCACGTTGTTTGGTAGAAATCCACGTGCGCGTTCTGCGAAAAGCACCATTTGCATGCACATCTTGTGGTTTTGCAGAAAACTTCAATCTCGTCTACCAAAAGATGCATGTGCATGCTTAAAACGCGTTTTCGCACGAATCCGTGCGCGGGTGCTAAAAAGAGCAGCATCGGCATGCTTAGCACGTCGTTTGGTAGAAATCCACGTGCGCGTTCTGCCAAAAGCACCATTTGCATGCACATCTTGTGGTTTTGCAGAAAACTCCGCGTCTACCAAAAGATGCATGTGCATGCTTAAAACGCGTTTTCGCACAAATCCGTGCGCGGGTGCTAAAAAGAGCAGCATCGGCATGCTTAGCACGTCGTTTGGTAGAAATCCACGTGCGCGTTCTGCCAAGAGCACCATTTGCATGCACATCTTGTGGTTTTGCAGAAAACTTCATCCGCGTCTACCAAAAGATGCATGTGCATGCTTAAAACGCGTTTTCGCACGAATCCGTGCGCGGGTGCTAAAAAGAGCAGCATCGGCATGCTTAGCACGTCGTTTGGTAGAAATCCACGTGCGCGTTCTGCCAGAAGCACCATTTGCATGCACATCTTGTGGTTTTGCAGAAAACTTCATCCGCGTCTACCAAAAGATGCATGTGCATGCTTAAAACGCGTTTTCGCACGAATCCGTGCGCGGGTGCTAAAAAGAGCAGCATCGGCATGCTTAGCACGTTGTTTGGTAGAAATCCACGTGCGCGTTCTGCGAAATGCACCATTCGCATGCACATCTTGTGGTTTTGCAGAAAACTTCAATCTCGTCTACCAAAAGATGCATGTGCATGCTTAAAACGCGTTTTCGCACAAATCCGTGCGCGGGTGCTAAAAAGAGCAGCATCGGCATGCTTAGCACGTCGTTTGGTAGAAATCCACGTGCGCGTTCTGCCAAGAGCACCATTTGCATGCACATCTTGTGGTTTTGCAGAAAACTTCATCCGCGTCTACCAAAAGATGCATGTGCATGCTTAAAACGCGTTTTCGCACGAATCCGTGCGCGGGTGCTAAAAAGAGCAGCATCGGCATGCTTAGCACGTCGTTTGGTAGAAATCCACGTGCGCGTTCTGCCAGAAGCACCA
Organism: Dermacentor andersoni; assembly: GCF_023375885.2. Taxonomy (NCBI): domain Eukaryota; kingdom Metazoa; phylum Arthropoda; class Arachnida; order Ixodida; family Ixodidae; genus Dermacentor; species Dermacentor andersoni. The sequence goes on along the minus strand of NW_027315319.1, from coordinate 25,478 downwards.
TTTGCATGCACATCTTGTGGTTTTGCAGAAAACTTCATCCGCGTCTACCAAAAGATGCATGTGCATGCTTAAAACGCGTTTTCGCACGAATCCGTGCGCGGGTGCTAAAAAGAGCAGCATCGGCATGCTTAGCACGTTGTTTGGTAGAAATCCACGTGCGCGTTCTGCGAAATGCACCATTCGCATGCACATCTTGTGGTTTTGCAGAAAACTTCAATCTCGTCTACCAAAAGATGCATGTGCATGCTTAAAACGCGTTTTCGCACAAATGCGTGCGCGGGTGCTAAAAAGAGCAGCATCGGCATGCTTAGCACGTCGTTTGGTAGAAATCCACGTGCGCGTTCTGCAAAAAGCACCATTTGCATGCACATCTTGTGGTTTTGCAGAAAACTTCATCCGCGTCTACCAAAAGATGCATGTGCATGTTTAAAACGCGTTTTCGCACAAATGCGTGCGCGGGTGCTAAAAAGAGCAGCATCGGCATGCTTAGCACGTCGTTTGGTAGAAATCCACGTGCGCGTTCTGCCAAAAGCACCATTTGCATGCACATCTTGTGCTTTTGCAGAAAACTTCATCCGCGTCTACCAAAAGATGCATGTGCATGCTTAAAACGCATTTTCGCACAAATCCGTGCGCGGGTGCTAAAAAGAGCAGCATCGGCAAGCTTAGCACGTCGTTTGGTAGAAATCCACGTGCGCGTTCTGCAAAAAGCACCATTTGCATGCACATCTTGTGGTTTTGCAGAAAACTTCATCCGCGTCTACCAAAAGATGCATGTGCATGTTTAAAACGCGTTTTCGCACAAATGCGTGCGCGGGTGCTAAAAAGAGCAGCATCGGCATGCTTAGCACGTCGTTTGGTAGAAATCCACGTGCGCGTTCTGCCAAAAGCACCATTTGCATGCACATCTTGTGGTTTTGCAGAAAACTTCATCCGCGTCTACCAAAAGATGCATGTGCATGCTTAAAACGCATTTTCGCACAAATCCGTGCGCGGGTGCTAAAAAGAGCAGCATCGGCAAGCTTAGCACGTCGTTTGGTAGAAATCCACGTGCGCGTTCTGCAAAAAGCACCATTTGCATGCACATCTTGTGGTTTTGCAGAAAACTTCATCCGCGTCTACCAAAAGATGCATGTGCATGCTTAAAACGCGTTTTCGCACAAATGCGTGCGCGGGTGCTAAAAAGAGCAGCATCGGCATGCTTAGCACGTCGTTTGGTAGAAATCCACGTGCGCGTTCGGCCAAAAGCACCATTTGCATGCACATCTTGTGGTTTTGCAGAAAACTTCATCCGCGTCTACCAAAAGATGCATGTGCATGCTTAAAACGCGTTTTCGCACAAATCCGTGCGCGGGTGCTAAAAAGAGCAGCATCGGCATGCTTAGCACGTCGTTTGGTAGAAATCCACGTGCGCGTTCTGCAAAAAGCACCATTTGCATGCACATCTTGTGGTTTTGCAGAAAACTTCATCCGCGTCTACCAAAAGATGCATGTGCATGCTTAAAACGCGTTTTCGCACAAATGCGTGCGCGGGTGCTAAAAAGAGCAGCATCGGCATTCTTAGCACGTCGTTTGGTAGAAATCCACGTGCGCGTTCTGCAAAAAGCACCATTTGCATGCACATGTTGTGGTTTTGCAGAAAACTTCATCCGGTTTCTACCAAAAGATGCATGTGCATGCTTAAAACGCGTTTTCGCACGAATCCGTGCGCGGGTGCTAAAAAGAGCAGCATCGGCATGCTTAGCACGTTGTTTGGTAGAAATCCACGTGCGCGTTCTGCGAAAAGCACCATTTGCATGCACATCTTGTGGTTTTGCAGAAAACTTCAATCTCGTCTACCAAAAGATGCATGTGCATGCTTAAAACGCGTTTTCGCACGAATCCGTGCGCGGGTGCTAAAAAGAGCAGCATCGGCATGCTTAGCACGTTGTTTGGTAGAAATCCACGTGCGCGTTCTGCGAAAAGCACCATTTGCATGCACATCTTGTGGTTTTGCAGAAAACTTCAATCTCGTCTACCAAAAGATGCATGTGCATGCTTAAAACGCGTTTTCGCACGAATCCGTGCGCGGGTGCTAAAAAGAGCAGCATCGGCATGCTTAGCACGTCGTTTGGTAGAAATCCACGTGCGCGTTCTGCCAAAAGCACCATTTGCATGCACATCTTGTGGTTTTGCAGAAAACTCCGCGTCTACCAAAAGATACATGTGCATGCTTAAAACGCGTTTTCGCACAAATCCGTGCGCGGGTGCTAAAAAGAGCAGCATCGGCATGCTTAGCACGTCGTTTGGTAGAAATCCACGTGCGCGTTCTGCCAAGAGCACCATTTGCATGCACATCTTGTGGTTTTGCAGAAAACTTCATCCGCGTCTACCAAAAGATGCATGTGCATGCTTAAAACGCGTTTTCGCACGAATCCGTGCGCGGGTGCTAAAAAGAGCAGCATCGGCATGCTTAGCACGTCGTTTGGTAGAAATCCACGTGCGCGTTCTGCCAGAAGCACCATTTGCATGCACATCTTGTGGTTTTGCAGAAAACTTCATCCGCGTCTACCAAAAGATGCATGTGCATGCTTAAAACGCGTTTTCGCACGAATCCGTGCGCGGGTGCTAAAAAGAGCAGCATCGGCATGCTTAGCACGTTGTTTGGTAGAAATCCACGTGCGCGTTCTGCGAAAGGCACCATTTGCATGCACATCTTGTGGTTTTGCAGAAAACTTCAATCTCGTCTACCAAAAGATGCATGTGCATGCTTAAAACGCGCTTTCGCACAAATGCGTGCGCGGGTGCTAAAAAGAGCAGCATCGGCATGCTTAGCACGTCGTTTGGTAGAAATCCACGTGCGCGTTCTGCAAAAAGCACCATTTGCATGCACATCTTGTGGTTTTGCAGAAAACTTCATCCGCGTCTACCAAAAGATGCATGTGCATGTTTAAAACGCGTTTTCGCACAAATGCGTGCGCGGGTGCTAAAAAGAGCAGCATCGGCATGCTTAGCACGTCGTTTGGTAGAAATCCACGTGCGCGTTCTGCAAAAAGCACCATTTGCATGCACATCTTGTGGTTTTGCAGAAAACTTCATCCGCGTCTACCAAAAGATGCATGTGCATGCTTAAAACGCGTTTTCGCACAAATGCGTGCGCGGGTGCTAAAAAGAGCAGCATCGGCATGCTTAGCACGTCGTTTGGTAGAAATCCACGTGCGCGTTCTGCCAAAAGCACCATTTGCATGCACATCTTGTGGTTTTGCAGAAAACTTCATCCGCGTCTACCAAAAGATGCATGTGCATGCTTAAAACGCATTTTCGCACAAATCCGTGCGCGGGTGCTAAAAAGAGCAGCATCGGCAAGCTTAGCACGTCGTTTGGTAGAAATCCACGTGCGCGTTCTGCAAAAAGCACCATTTGCATGCACATCTTGTGGTTTTGCAGAAAACTTCATCCGCGTCTACCAAAAGATGCATGTGCATGCTTAAAACGCGTTTTCGCACAAATGCGTGCGCGGGTGCTAAAAAGAGCAGCATCGGCATGCTTAGCACGTCGTTTGGTAGAAATCCACGTGCGCGTTCTGCCAAAAGCACCATTTGCATGCACATCTTGTGGTTTTGCAGAAAACTTCATCCGCGTCTACCAAAAGATGCATGTGCATGCTTAAAACGCGTTTTCGCACAAATCCGTGCGCGGGTGCTAAAAAGAGCAGCATCGGCATGCTTAGCACGTCGTTTGGTAGAAATCCACGTGCGCGTTCTGCAAAAAGCACCATTTGCATGCACATCTTGTGGTTTTGCAGAAAACTTCATCCGCGTCTACCAAAAGATGCATGTGCATGCTTAAAACGCGTTTTCGCACAAATGCGTGCGCGGGTGCTAAAAAGAGCAGCATCGGCATTCTTAGCACGTCGTTTGGTAGAAATCCACGTGCGCGTTCTGCAAAAAGCACCATTTGCATGCACATGTTGTGGTTTTGCAGAAAACTTCATCCGGTTTCTACCAAAAGATGCATGTGCATGCTTAAAACGCGTTTTCTCACAAATGCGTGCGCGGGTGCTAAAAAGAGCAGCATCGGCATGCTTAGCACGTCGTTTGGTAGAAATCCACGTGCGCGTTCTGCCAAAAGCACCATTTGCATGCACATCTTGTGGTTTTGCAGAAAACTTCATCCGCGTCTACCAAAAGATGCATGTGCATGCTTAAAACGCGTTTTCGCACAAATCCGTGCGCGGGTGCTAAAAAGAGCAGCATCGGCATGCTTAGCACGTCGTTTGGTAGAAATCCACGTGCGCGTTCTGCAAAAAGCACCATTTGCATGCACATCTTGTGGTTTTGCAGAAAACTTCATCCGCGTCTACCAAAAGATGCATGTGCATGCTTAAAACGCGTTTTCGCACAAATGCGTGCGCGGGTGCTAAAAATAGCAGCATCGGCATGCCTAGCACGTCGTTTGGTAGAAATCCACGTGCGCGTTCTGCAAAAAGCACCATTTGCATGCACATCTTGTGGTTTTGCAGAAAACTTCATCCGCGTCTACCAAAAGATGCATGTGCATGCTTAAAACGCGTTTTCGCACAAATGCGTGCGCGGGTGCTAAAAAGAGCAGCATCGGCATGCTTAGCACGTCGTTTGGTAGAAATCCACGTGCGCGTTCTGCCAAAAGCACCATTTGCATGCACATCTTGTGGTTTTGCAGAAAACTTCATCCGCGTCTACCAAAAGATGCATGTGCATGCTTAAAACGCGTTTTCGCACGAATCCGTGCGCGGGTGCTAAAAAGAGCAGCATCGGCATGCTTAGCACGTTGTTTGGTAGAAATCCACGTGCGCGTTCTGCGAAAAGCACCATTTGCATGCACATCTTGTGGTTTTGCAGAAAACTTCAATCTCGTCTACCAAAAGATGCATGTGCATGCTTAAAACGCGTTTTCGCACGAATCCGTGCGCGGGTGCTAAAAAGAGCAGCATCGGCATGCTTAGCACGTTGTTTGGTAGAAATCCACGTGCGCGTTCTGCGAAAAGCACCATTTGCATGCACATCTTGTGGTTTTGCAGAAAACTTCAATCTCGTCTACCAAAAGATGCATGTGCATGCTTAAAACGCGTTTTCGCACGAATCCGTGCGCGGGTGCTAGAAAGAGCAGCATCGGCATGCTTAGCACGTTGTTTGGTAGAAATCCACGTGCGCGTTCTGCGAAAAGCACCATTTGCATGCACATCTTGTGGTTTTGCAGAAAACTTCAATCTCGTCTACCAAAAGATGCATGTGCATGCTTAAAACGCGTTTTCGCACAAATCCGTGCGCGGGTGCTAAAAAGAGCAGCATCGGCATGCTTAGCACGTTGTTTGGTAGAAATCAACGTGGGCGTTCTGCGGAAAGCACCATTTGCATGCACATCTTGTGGTTTTGCAGAAAACTTCAATCTCGTCTACCAAAAGATGCATGTGCATGCTTAAAACGCGTTTTCGCACGAATCCGTGCGCGGGTGCTAAAAAGAGCAGCATCGGCATGCTTAGCACGTCGTTTGGTAGAAATCCACGTGCGCGTTCTGCCAAGAGCACCATTTGCATGCACATCTTGTGGTTTTGCAGAAAACTTCATCCGCGTCTACCAAAAGATGCATGTGCATGCTTAAAACGCGTTTTCGCACGAATCCGTGCGCGGGTGCTAAAAAGAGCAGCATCGGCATGCTTAGCACGTCGTTTGGTAGAAATCCACGTGCGCGTTCTGCCAAAAGCACCATTTGCATGCACATCTTGTGGTTTTGCAGAAAACTTCAATCTCGTCTACCAAAAGATGCATGTGCATGCTTAAAACGCGTTTTCGCACGAATCCGTGCGCGGGTGCTAAAAGGAGCAGCATCGGCATGCTTAGCACGTTGTTTGGTAGAAATCCACGTGCGCGTTCTGCGAAAAGCACCATTTGCATGCACATCTTGTGGTTTTGCAGAAAACTTCAATCTCGTCTACCAAAAGATGCATGTGCATGCTTAAAACGCGTTTTCGCACGAATCCGTGCGCGGGTGCTAAAAAGAGCAGCATCGGCATGCTTAGCACGTTGTTTGGTAGAAATCCACGTGCGCGTTCTGCGAAAAGCACCATTTGCATGCACATCTTGTGGTTTTGCAGAAAACTTCAATCTCGTCTACCAAAAGATGCATGTGCATGCTTAAAACGCGTTTTCGCACAAATCCGTGCGCGGGTGCTAAAAAGAGCAGCATCGGTATGCTTAGCACGTTGTTTGGTAGAAATCCACGTGGGCGTTCTGCGAAAAGCACCATTTGCATGCACATCTTGTGGTTTTGCAGAAAACTTCAATCTCGTCTACCAAAAGATGCATGTGCATGCTTAAAACGCGTTATCGCACGAATCCGTGCGCGGGTGCTAAAAAGAGCAGCATCGGCATGCTTAGCACGTCGTTTGGTAGAAATCCACGTGCGCGTTCTGCGAAAAGCACCATTTGCATGCACATCTTGTGGTTTTGCAGAAAACTTCAATCTCGTCTACCAAAAGATGCATGTGCATGCTTAAAACGCGTTTTCGCACAAATCCGTGCGCGGGTGCTAAAAAGAGCAGCATCGGCATGCTTAGCACGTCGTTTGGTAGAAATCCACGTGCGCGTTCTGCCAAAAGCACCATTTGCATGCACATCTTGTGGTTTTGCAGAAAACTCCGCGTCTACCAAAAGATGCATGTGCATGCTTAAAACGCGTTTTCGCACGAATCCGTGCGCGGGTGCTAAAAAGAGCAGCATCGGCATGCTTAGCACGTTGTTTGGTAGAAATCCACGTGCGCGTTCTGCGAAAAGCACCATTTGCATGCACATCTTGTGGTTTTGCAGAAAACTTCAATCTCGTCTACCAAAAGATGCATGTGCATGCTTAAAACGCGTTTTCGCACAAATCCGTGCGCGGGTGCTAAAAAGAGCAGCATCGGCATGCTTAGCACGTCGTTTGGTAGAAATCCACGTGCGCGTTCTGCCAAGAGCACCATTTGCATGCACATCTTGTGGTTTTGCAGAAAACTTCATCCGCGTCTACCAAAAGATGCATGTGCATGCTTAAAACGCGTTTTCGCACGAATCCGTGCGCGGGTGCTAAAAAGAGCAGCATCGGCATGCTTAGCACGTCGTTTGGTAGAAATCCACGTGCGCGTTCTGCAAAAAGCACCATTTGCATGCACATCTCGTGGTTTTGCAGAAAACTTCATCCGCGTCTACCAAAAGATGCATGTGCATGCTTAAAACGCGTTTTCGCACAAATGCGTGCGCGGGTGCTAAAAAGAGCAGCATCGGCATGCTTAGCACGTCGTTTGGTAGAAATCCACGTGCGCGTTCTGCCAAAAGCACCATTTGCATGCACATCTTGTGGTTTTGCAGAAAACTTCATCCGCGTCTACCAAAAGATGCATGTGCATGCTTAAAACGCATTTTCGCACAAATCCGTGCGCGGGTGCTAAAAAGAGCAGCATCGGCAAGCTTAGCACGTCGTTTGGTAGAAATCCACGTGCGCGTTCTGCAAAAAGCACCATTTGCATGCACATCTTGTGGTTTTGCAGAAAACTTCATCCGCGTCTACCAAAAGATGCATGTGCATGCTTAAAACGCGTTTTCGCACAAATCCGTGCGCGGGTGCTAAAAAGAGCAGCATCGGCATGCTTAGCACGTCGTTTGGTAGAAATCCACGTGCGCGTTCTGCCAAAAGCACTATTTGCATGCACATCTTGTGGTTTTGCAGAAAACTTCATCCGCGTCTACCAAAAGATGCATGTGCATGCTTAAAACGCGTTTTCGCACGAATCCGTGCGCGGGTGCTAAAAAGAGCAGCATCGGCATGCTTAGCACGTTGTTTGGTAGAAATCCACGTGGGCGTTCTGCGAAAAGCACCATTTGCATGCACATCTTGTGGTTTTGCAGAAAACTTCAATCTCGTCTACCAAAAGATGCATGTGCATGCTTAAAACGCGTTATCGCACGAATCCGCGCGCGGGTGCTAAAAAGAGCAGCATCGGCATGCTTAGCACGTCGTTTGGTAGAAATCCACGTGCGCGTTCTGCGAAAAGCACCATTTGCATGCACATCTTGTGGTTTTGCAGAAAACTTCAATCTCGTCTACCAAAAGATGCATGTGCATGCTTAAAACGCGTTTTCGCACAAATCCGTGCGCGGGTGCTAAAAAGAGCAGCATCGGCATGCTTAGCACGTCGTTTGGTAGAAATCCACGTGCGCGTTCTGCCAAAAGCACCATTTGCATGCACATCTTGTGGTTTTGCAGAAAACTCCGCGTCTACCAAAAGATGCATGTGCATGCTTAAAACGCGTTTTCGCACGAATCCGTGCGCGGGTGCTAAAAAGAGCAGCATCGGCATGCTTAGCACGTTGTTTGGTAGAAATCCACGTGCGCGTTCTGCGAAAAGCACCATTTGCATGCACATCTTGTGGTTTTGCAGAAAACTTCAATCTCGTCTACCAAAAGATGCATGTGCATGCTTAAAACGCGTTTTCGCACAAATCCGTGCGCGGGTGCTAAAAAGAGCAGCATCGGCATGCTTAGCACGTCGTTTGGTAGAAATCCACGTGCGCGTTCTGCCAAGAGCACCATTTGCATGCACATCTTGTGGTTTTGCAGAAAACTTCATCCGCGTCTACCAAAAGATGCATGTGCATGCTTAAAACGCGTTTTCGCACGAATCCGTGCGCGGGTGCTAAAAAGAGCAGCATCGGCATGCTTAGCACGTCGTTTGGTAGAAATCCACGTGCGCGTTCTGCAAAAAGCACCATTTGCATGCACATCTCGTGGTTTTGCAGAAAACTTCATCCGCGTCTACCAAAAGATGCATGTGCATGCTTAAAACGCGTTTTCGCACAAATGCGTGCGCGGGTGCTAAAAAGAGCAGCATCGGCATGCTTAGCACGTCGTTTGGTAGAAATCCACGTGCGCGTTCTGCCAAAAGCACCATTTGCATGCACATCTTGTGGTTTTGCAGAAAACTTCATCCGCGTCTACCAAAAGATGCATGTGCATGCTTAAAACGCATTTTCGCACAAATCCGTGCGCGGGTGCTAAAAAGAGCAGCATCGGCAAGCTTAGCACGTCGTTTGGTAGAAATCCACGTGCGCGTTCTGCAAAAAGCACCATTTGCATGCACATCTTGTGGTTTTGCAGAAAACTTCATCCGCGTCTACCAAAAGATGCATGTGCATGCTTAAAACGCGTTTTCGCACAAATCCGTGCGCGGGTGCTAAAAAGAGCAGCATCGGCATGCTTAGCACGTCGTTTGGTAGAAATCCACGTGCGCGTTCTGCCAAAAGCACTATTTGCATGCACATCTTGTGGTTTTGCAGAAAACTTCATCCGCGTCTACCAAAAGATGCATGTGCATGCTTAAAACGCGTTTTCGCACAAATGCGTGCGCGGGTGCTAAAAAGAGCAGCATCGGCATGCTTAGCACGTCGTTTGGTAGAAATCCACGTGCGCGTTCTGCAAAAAGCACCATTTGCATGCACATCTTGTGGTTTTGCAGAAAACTTCATCCGCGTCTACCAAAAGATGCATGTGCATGCTTAAAACGCGTTTTCGCACAAATGCGTGCGCGGGTGCTAAAAAGAGCAGCATCGGCATGCTTAGCACGTCGTTTGGTAGAAATCCACGTGCGCGTTCTGCCAAAAGCACCATTTGCATGCACATCTTGTGGTTTTGCAGAAAACTTCATCCGCGTCTACCAAAAGATGCATGTGCATGCTTAAAACGCATTTTCGCACAAATCCGTGCGCGGGTGCTAAAAAGAGCAGCATCGGCAAGCTTAGCACGTCGTTTGGTAGAAATCCACGTGCGCGTTCTGCAAAAAGCACCATTTGCATGCACATCTTGTGGTTTTGCAGAAAACTTCATCCGCGTCTACCAAAAGATGCATGTGCATGCTTAAAACGCGTTTTCGCACAAATCCGTGCGCGGGTGCTAAAAAGAGCAGCATCGGCATGCTTAGCACGTCGTTTGGTAGAAATCCACGTGCGCGTTCTGCCAAAAGCACTATTTGCATGCACATCTTGTGGTTTTGCAGAAAACTTCATCCGCGTCTACCAAAAGATGCATGTGCATGCTTAAAACGCGTTTTCGCACGAATCCGTGCGCGGGTGCTAAAAAGAGCAGCATCGGCATGCTTAGCACGTTGTTTGGTAGAAATCCACGTGCGCGTTCTGCGAAAAGCACCATTTGCATGCACATCTTGTGGGTTTGCAGAAAACTTCATCCGCGTCTACGAAAAGATGCATGTGCATGCTTAAAACGCGTTTTCGCACAAATCCGTGAGCGGGTGCTAAAAAGAGCAGCATCGGCATGCTTAGCACGTCGTTTGGTAGAAATCCACGTGCGCGTTCTGCCAAAAGCACTATTTGCATGCACATCTTGTGGTTTTGCAGAAAACTTCATCCGCGTCTACCAAAAGATGCATGTGCATGCTTAAAACGCGTTTTCGCACGAATCCGTGCGCGGGTGCTAAAAAGAGCAGCATCGGCATGCTTAGCACGTTGTTTGGTAGAAATCCACGTGCGCGTTCTGCGAAAAGCACCATTTGCATGCACATCTTGTGGTTTTGCAGAAAACTTCAATCTCGTCTACCAAAAGATGCATGTGCATGCTTAAAACGAGTTTTCGCACGAATCCGTGAGCGGGTGCTAAAAAGAGCAGCATCGGCATGCTTAGCACGTTGTTTGGTAGAAATCCACGTGCGCGTTCTGCGAAAGGCACCATTTGCATGCACATCTTGTGGTTTTGCAGAAAACTTCAATCTCGTCTACCAAAAGATGCATGTGCATGCTTAAAACGCGTTTTCGCACGAATCCGTGCGCGGGTGCTAAAAAGAGCAGCATCGGCATGCTTAGCACGTTGTTTGGTAGAAATCCACGTGCGCGTTCTGCGAAAAGCACCATTTGCATGCACATCTTGTGGTTTTGCAGAAAACTTCAATCTCGTCTACCAAAAGATGCATGTGCATGCTTAAAACGCGTTTTCGCACGAATCCGTGCGCGGGTGCTAAAAAGAGCAGCATCGGCATGCTTAGCACGTTGTTTGGTAGAAATCCACGTGCGCGTTCTGCGAAAAGCACCATTTGCATGCACATCTTGTGGTTTTGCAGAAAACTTCAATCTCGTCTACCAAAAGATGCATGTGCATGCTTAAAACGCGTTTTCGCACGAATCCGTGCGCGGGTGCTAGAAAGAGCAGCATCGGCATGCTTAGCACGTTGTTTGGTAGAAATCCACGTGCGCGTTCTGCGAAAAGCACCATTTGCATGCACATCTTGTGGTTTTGCAGAAAACTTCAATCTCGTCTACCAAAAGATGCATGTGCATGCTTAAAACGCGTTTTCGCACAAATCCGTGCGCGGGTGCTAAAAAGAGCAGCATCGGCATGCTTAGCACGTTGTTTGGTAGAAATCCACGTGGGCGTTCTGCGGAAAGCACCATTTGCATGCACATCTTGTGGTTTTGCAGAAAACTTCAATCTCGTCTACCAAAAGATGCATGTGCATGCTTAAAACGCGTTTTCGCACGAATCCGTGCGCGGGTGCTAAAAAGAGCAGCATCGGCATGCTTAGCACGTCGTTTGGTAGAAATCCACGTGCGCGTTCTGCCAAGAGCACCATTTGCATGCACATCTTGTGGTTTTGCAGAAAACTTCATCCGCGTCTACCAAAAGATGCATGTGCATGCTTAAAACGCGTTTTCGCACGAATCCGTGCGCGGGTGCTAAAAAGAGCAGCATCGGCATGCTTAGCACGTCGTTTGGTAGAAATCCACGTGCGCGTTCTGCCAAAAGCACCATTTGCATGCACATCTTGTGGTTTTGCAGAAAACTTCAATCTCGTCTACCAAAAGATGCATGTGCATGCTTAAAACGCGTTTTCGCACGAATCCGTGCGCGGGTGCTAAAAGGAGCAGCATCGGCATGCTTAGCACGTTGTTTGGTAGAAATCCACGTGCGCGTTCTGCGAAAAGCACCATTTGCATGCACATCTTGTGGTTTTGCAGAAAACTTCAATCTCGTCTACCAAAAGATGCATGTGCATGCTTAAAACGCGTTTTCGCACGAATCCGTGCGCGGGTGCTAAAAAGAGCAGCATCGGCATGCTTAGCACGTTGTTTGGTAGAAATCCACGTGCGCGTTCTGCGAAAAGCACCATTTGCATGCACATCTTGTGGTTTTGCAGAAAACTTCAATCTCGTCTACCAAAAGATGCATGTGCATGCTTAAAACGCGTTTTCGCACAAATCCGTGCGCGGGTGCTAAAAAGAGCAGCATCGGCATGCTTAGCACGTTGTTTGGTAGAAATCCACGTGGGCGTTCTGCGAAAAGCACCATTTGCATGCACATCTTGTGGTTTTGCAGAAAACTTCAATCTCGTCTACCAAAAGATGCATGTGCATGCTTAAAACGCGTTATCGCACGAATCCGTGCGCGGGTGCTAAAAAGAGCAGCATCGGCATGCTTAGCACGTCGTTTGGTAGAAATCCACGTGCGCGTTCTGCGAAAAGCACCATTTGCATGCACATCTTGTGGTTTTGCAGAAAACTTCAATCTCGTCTACCAAAAGATGCATGTGCATGCTTAAAACGCGTTTTCGCACAAATCCGTGCGCGGGTGCTAAAAAGAGCAGCATCGGCATGCTTAGCACGTCGTTTGGTAGAAATCCACGTGCGCGTTCTGCCAAAAGCACCATTTGCATGCACATCTTGTGGTTTTGCAGAAAACTCCGCGTCTACCAAAAGATGCATGTGCATGCTTAAAACGCGTTTTCGCACGAATCCGTGCGCGGGTGCTAAAAAGAGCAGCATCGGCATGCTTAGCACGTTGTTTGGTAGAAATCCACGTGCGCGTTCTGCGAAAAGCACCATTTGCATGCACATCTTGTGGTTTTGCAGAAAACTTCAATCTCGTCTACCAAAAGATGCATGTGCATGCTTAAAACGCGTTTTCGCACAAATCCGTGCGCGGGTGCTAAAGAGAGCAGCATCGGCATGCTTAGCACGTCGTTTGGTAGAAATCCACGTGCGCGTTCTGCCAAGAGCACCATTTGCATGCACATCTTGTGGTTTTGCAGAAAACTTCATCCGCGTCTACCAAAAGATGCATGTGCATGCTTAAAACGCATTTTCGCACAAATCCGTGCGCGGGTGCTAAAAAGAGCAGCATCGGCAAGCTTAGCACGTCGTTTGGTAGAAATCCACGTGCGCGTTCTGCAAAAAGCACCATTTGCATGCACATCTTGTGGTTTTGCAGAAAACTTCATCCGCGTCTACCAAAAGATGCATGTGCATGCTTAAAACGCGTTTTCGCACAAATCCGTGCGCGGGTGCTAAAAAGAGCAGCATCGGCATGCTTAGCACGTCGTTTGGTAGAAATCCACGTGCGCGTTCTGCCAAAAGCACTATTTGCATGCACATCTTGTGGTTTTGCAGAAAACTTCATCCGCGTCTACCAAAAGATGCATGTGCATGCTTAAAACGCGTTTTCGCACGAATCCGTGCGCGGGTGCTAAAAAGAGCAGCATCGGCATGCTTAGCACGTTGTTTGGTAGAAATCCACGTGCGCGTTCTGCGAAAAGCACCATTTGCATGCACATCTTGTGGGTTTGCAGAAAACTTCATCCGCGTCTACGAAAAGATGCATGTGCATGCTTAAAACGCGTTTTCGCACAAATCCGTGAGCGGGTGCTAAAAAGAGCAGCATCGGCATGCTTAGCACGTCGTTTGGTAGAAATCCACGTGCGCGTTCTGCCAAAAGCACTATTTGCATGCACATCTTGTGGTTTTGCAGAAAACTTCATCCGCGTCTACCAAAAGATGCATGTGCATGCTTAAAACGCGTTTTCGCACGAATCCGTGCGCGGGTGCTAAAAAGAGCAGCATCGGCATGCTTAGCACGTTGTTTGGTAGAAATCCACGTGCGCGTTCTGCGAAAAGCACCATTTGCATGCACATCTTGTGGTTTTGCAGAAAACTTCAATCTCGTCTACCAAAAGATGCATGTGCATGCTTAAAACGAGTTTTCGCACGAATCCGTGAGCGGGTGCTAAAAAGAGCAGCATCGGCATGCTTAGCACGTTGTTTGGTAGAAATCCACGTGCGCGTTCTGCGAAAGGCACCATTTGCATGCACATCTTGTGGTTTTGCAGAAAACTTCAATCTCGTCTACCAAAAGATGCATGTGCATGCTTAAAACGCGTTTTCGCACGAATCCGTGCGCGGGTGCTAAAAAGAGCAGCATCGGCATGCTTAGCACGTTGTTTGGTAGAAATCCACGTGCGCGTTCTGCGAAAAGCACCATTTGCATGCACATCTTGTGGTTTTGCAGAAAACTTCAATCTCGTCTACCAAAAGATGCATGTGCATGCTTAAAACGCGTTTTCGCACGAATCCGTGCGCGGGTGCTAAAAAGAGCAGCATCGGCATGCTTAGCACGTTGTTTGGTAGAAATCCACGTGCGCGTTCTGCGAAAAGCACCATTTGCATGCACATCTTGTGGTTTTGCAGAAAACTTCAATCTCGTCTACCAAAAGATGCATGTGCATGCTTAAAACGCGTTTTCGCACGAATCCGTGCGCGGGTGCTAGAAAGAGCAGCATCGGCATGCTTAGCACGTTGTTTGGTAGAAATCCACGTGCGCGTTCTGCGAAAAGCACCATTTGCATGCACATCTTGTGGTTTTGCAGAAAACTTCAATCTCGTCTACCAAAAGATGCATGTGCATGCTTAAAACGCGTTTTCGCACAAATCCGTGCGCGGGTGCTAAAAAGAGCAGCATCGGCATGCTTAGCACGTTGTTTGGTAGAAATCCACGTGGGCGTTCTGCGGAAAGCACCATTTGCATGCACATCTTGTGGTTTTGCAGAAAACTTCAATCTCGTCTACCAAAAGATGCATGTGCATGCTTAAAACGCGTTTTCGCACGAATCCGTGCGCGGGTGCTAAAAAGAGCAGCATCGGCATGCTTAGCACGTCGTTTGGTAGAAATCCACGTGCGCGTTCTGCCAAGAGCACCATTTGCATGCACATCTTGTGGTTTTGCAGAAAACTTCATCCGCGTCTACCAAAAGATGCATGTGCATGCTTAAAACGCGTTTTCGCACGAATCCGTGCGCGGGTGCTAAAAAGAGCAGCATCGGCATGCTTAGCACGTCGTTTGGTAGAAATCCACGTGCGCGTTCTGCCAAAAGCACCATTTGCATGCACATCTTGTGGTTTTGCAGAAAACTTCAATCTCGTCTACCAAAAGATGCATGTGCATGCTTAAAACGCGTTTTCGCACGAATCCGTGCGCGGGTGCTAAAAGGAGCAGCATCGGCATGCTTAGCACGTTGTTTGGTAGAAATCCACGTGCGCGTTCTGCGAAAAGCACCATTTGCATGCACATCTTGTGGTTTTGCAGAAAACTTCAATCTCGTCTACCAAAAGATGCATGTGCATGCTTAAAACGCGTTTTCGCACGAATCCGTGCGCGGGTGCTAAAAAGAGCAGCATCGGCATGCTTAGCACGTTGTTTGGTAGAAATCCACGTGCGCGTTCTGCGAAAAGCACCATTTGCATGCACATCTTGTGGTTTTGCAGAAAACTTCAATCTCGTCTACCAAAAGATGCATGTGCATGCTTAAAACGCGTTTTCGCACAAATCCGTGCGCGGGTGCTAAAAAGAGCAGCATCGGCATGCTTAGCACGTTGTTTGGTAGAAATCCACGTGGGCGTTCTGCGAAAAGCACCATTTGCATGCACATCTTGTGGTTTTGCAGAAAACTTCAATCTCGTCTACCAAAAGATGCATGTGCATGCTTAAAACGCGTTATCGCACGAATCCGTGCGCGGGTGCTAAAAAGAGCAGCATCGGCATGCTTAGCACGTCGTTTGGTAGAAATCCACGTGCGCGTTCTGCGAAAAGCACCATTTGCATGCACATCTTGTGGTTTTGCAGAAAACTTCAATCTCGTCTACCAAAAGATGCATGTGCATGCTTAAAACGCGTTTTCGCACAAATCCGTGCGCGGGTGCTAAAAAGAGCAGCATCGGCATGCTTAGCACGTCGTTTGGTAGAAATCCACGTGCGCGTTCTGCCAAAAGCACCATTTGCATGCACATCTTGTGGTTTTGCAGAAAACTCCGCGTCTACCAAAAGATGCATGTGCATGCTTAAAACGCGTTTTCGCACGAATCCGTGCGCGGGTGCTAAAAAGAGCAGCATCGGCATGCTTAGCACGTTGTTTGGTAGAAATCCACGTGCGCGTTCTGCGAAAAGCACCATTTGCATGCACATCTTGTGGTTTTGCAGAAACTTCAATCTCGTCTACCAAAAGATGCATGTGCATGCTTAAAACGCGTTTTCGCACAAATCCGTGCGCGGGTGCTAAAGAGAGCAGCATCGGCATGCTTAGCACGTCGTTTGGTAGAAATCCACGTGCGCGTTCTGCCAAGAGCACCATTTGCATGCACATCTTGTGGTTTTGCAGAAAACTTCATCTGCGTCTACCAAAAGATGCATGTGCATGCTTAAAACGCGTTTTCGCACGAATCCGTGCGCGGGTGCTAAAAAGAGCAGCATCGGCATGCTTAGCACGTCGTTTGGTAGAAATCCACGTGCGCGTTCTGCAAAAAGCACCATTTGCATGCACATCTCGTGGTTTTGCAGAAAACTTCATCCGCGTCTACCAAAAGATGCATGTGCATGCTTAAAACGCGTTTTCGCACAAATGCGTGCGCGGGTGCTAAAAAGAGCAGCATCGGCATGCTTAGCACGTCGTTTGGTAGAAATCCACGTGCGCGTTCTGCCAAAAGCACCATTTGCATGCACATCTTGTGGTTTTGCAGAAAACTTCATCCGCGTCTACCAAAAGATGCATGTGCATGCTTAAAACGCATTTTCGCACAAATCCGTGCGCGGGTGCTAAAAAGAGCAGCATCGGCAAGCTTAGCACGTCGTTTGGTAGAAATCCACGTGCGCGTTCTGCAAAAAGCACCATTTGCATGCACATCTTGTGGTTTTGCAGAAAACTTCATCCGCGTCTACCAAAAGATGCATGTGCATGCTTAAAAGGCGTTTTCGCACAAATCCGTGCGCGGGTGCTAAAAAGAGCAGCATCGGCATGCTTAGCACGTCGTTTGGTAGAAATCCACGTGCGCGTTCTGCCAAAAGCACTATTTGCATGCACATCTTGTGGTTTTGCAGAAAACTTCTTCCGCGTCTACCAAAAGATGCATGTGCATGCTTAAAACGCGTTTTCGCACAAATGCGTGCGCGGGTGCTAAAAAGAGCAGCATCGGCATGCTTAGCACGTCGTTTGGTAGAAATCCACGTGCGCGTTCTGCAAAAAGCACCATTTGCATGCACATCTTGTGGTTTTGCAGAAAACTTCATCCGCGTCTACCAAAAGATGCATGTGCATGCTTAAAACGCGTTTTCGCACAAATGCGTGCGCGGGTGCTAAAAAGAGCAGCATCGGCATGCTTAGCACGTCGTTTGGTAGAAATCCACGTGCGCGTTCTGCCAAAAGCACTATTTGCATGCACATCTTGTGGTTTTGCAGAAAACTTCATCCGCGTCTACCAAAAGATGCATGTGCATGCTTAAAACGCGTTTTCGCACGAATCCGTGCGCGGGTGCTAAAAAGAGCAGCATCGGCATGCTTAGCACGTTGTTTGGTAGAAATCCACGTGCGCGTTCTGCGAAAAGCACCATTTGCATGCACATCTTGTGGTTTTGCAGAAAACTTCATCCGCGTCTACCAAAAGATGCATGTGCATGCTTAAAACGCGTTTTCGCACAAATCCGTGAGCGGGTGCTAAAAAGAGCAGCATCGGCATGCTTAGCACGTCGTTTGGTAGAAATCCACGTGCGCGTTCTGCCAAAAGCACTATTTGCATGCACATCTTGTGGTTTTGCAGAAAACTTCATCCGCGTCTACCAAAAGATGCATGTGCATGCTTAAAACGCGTTTTCGCACGAATCCGTGCGCGGGTGCTAAAAAGAGCAGCATCGGCATGCTTAGCACGTTGTTTGGTAGAAATCCACGTGCGCGTTCTGCGAAAAGCACCATTTGCATGCACATCTTGTGGTTTTGCAGAAAACTTCAATCTCGTCTACCAAAAGATGCATGTGCATGCTTAAAACGAGTTTTCGCACGAATCCGTGAGCGGGTGCTAAAAAGAGCAGCATCGGCATGCTTAGCACGTTGTTTGGTAGAAATCCACGTGCGCGTTCTGCGAAAGGCACCATTTGCATGCACATCTTGTGGTTTTGCAGAAAACTTCAATCTCGTCTACCAAAAGATGCATGTGCATGCTTAAAACGCGTTTTCGCACGAATCCGTGCGCGGGTGCTAAAAAGAGCAGCATCGGCATGCTTAGCACGTTGTTTGGTAGAAATCCACGTGCGCGTTCTGCGAAAAGCACCATTTGCATGCACATCTTGTGGTTTTGCAGAAAACTTCAATCTCGTCTACCAAAAGATGCATGTGCATGCTTAAAACGCGTTTTCGCACGAATCCGTGCGCGGGTGCTAAAAAGAGCAGCATCGGCATGCTTAGCACGTTGTTTGGTAGAAATCCACGTGCGCGTTCTGCGAAAAGCACCATTTGCATGCACATCTTGTGGTTTTGCAGAAAACTTCAATCTCGTCTACCAAAAGATGCATGTGCATGCTTAAAACGCGTTTTCGCACGAATTCGTGCGCGGGTGCTAGAAAGAGCAGCATCGGCATGCTTAGCACGTTGTTTGGTAGAAATCCACGTGCGCGTTCTGCGAAAAGCACCATTTGCATGCACATCTTGTGGTTTTGCAGAAAACTTCAATCTCGTCTACCAAAAGATGCATGTGCATGCTTAAAACGCGTTTTCGCACAAATCCGTGCGCGGGTGCTAAAAAGAGCAGCATCGGCATGCTTAGCACGTTGTTTGGTAGAAATCCACGTGGGCGTTCTGCGGAAAGCACCATTTGCATGCACATCTTGTGGTTTTGCAGAAAACTTCAATCTCGTCTACCAAAAGATGCATGTGCATGCTTAAAACGCGTTTTCGCACGAATCCGTGCGCGGGTGCTAAAAAGAGCAGCATCGGCATGCTTAGCACGTCGTTTGGTAGAAATCCACGTGCGCGTTCTGCCAAGAGCACCATTTGCATGCACATCTTGTGGTTTTGCAGAAAACTTCATCCGCGTCTACCAAAAGATGCATGTGCATGCTTAAAACGCGTTTTCGCACGAATCCGTGCGCGGGTGCTAAAAAGAGCAGCATCGGCATGCTTAGCACGTCGTTTGGTAGAAATCCACGTGCGCGTTCTGCCAAAAGCACCATTTGCATGCACATCTTGTGGTTTTGCAGAAAACTTCAATCTCGTCTACCAAAAGATGCATGTGCATGCTTAAAACGCGTTTTCGCACGAATCCGTGCGCGGGTGCTAAAAGGAGCAGCATCGGCATGCTTAGCACGTTGTTTGGTAGAAATCCACGTGCGCGTTCTGCGAAAAGCACCATTTGCATGCACATCTTGTGGTTTTGCAGAAAACTTCAATCTCGTCTACCAAAAGATGCATGTGCATGCTTAAAACGCGTTTTCGCACGAATCCGTGCGCGGGTGCTAAAAAGAGCAGCATCGGCATGCTTAGCACGTTGTTTGGTAGAAATCCACGTGCGCGTTCTGCGAAAAGCACCATTTGCATGCACATCTTGTGGTTTTGCAGAAAACTTCAATCTCGTCTACCAAAAGATGCATGTGCATGCTTAAAACGCGTTTTCGCACAAATCCGTGCGCGGGTGCTAAAAAGAGCAGCATCGGCATGCTTAGCACGTTGTTTGGTAGAAATCCACGTGGGCGTTCTGCGAAAAGCACCATTTGCATGCACATCTTGTGGTTTTGCAGAAAACTTCAATCTCGTCTACCAAAAGATGCATGTGCATGCTTAAAACGCGTTTTCGCACAAATCCGTGCGCGGGTGCTAAAAGAGCAGCATCGGCATGCTTAGCACGTCGTTTGGTAGAAATCCACGTGCGCGTTCTGCCAAAAGCACCATTTGCATGCACATCTTGTGGTTTTGCAGAAAACTCCGCGTCTACCAAAAGATGCATGTGCATGCTTAAAACGCGTTTTCGCACGAATCCGTGCGCGGGTGCTAAAAAGAGCAGCATCGGCATGCTTAGCACGTTGTTTGGTAGAAATCCACGTGCGCGTTCTGCGAAAAGCACCATTTGCATGCACATCTTGTGGTTTTGCAGAAAACTTCAATCTCGTCTACCAAAAGAT
This sequence comes from Dermacentor andersoni, assembly GCF_023375885.2. NCBI lineage: Eukaryota > Metazoa > Arthropoda > Arachnida > Ixodida > Ixodidae > Dermacentor > Dermacentor andersoni. The sequence goes on along the minus strand of NW_027315319.1, from coordinate 5,219 downwards.
GCATGTGCATGCTTAAAACGCGTTTTCGCACAAATCCGTGCGCGGGTGCTAAAAAGAGCAGCATCGGCATGCTTAGCACGTCGTTTGGTAGAAATCCACGTGCGCGTTCTGCCAAGAGCACCATTTGCATGCACATCTTGTGGTTTTGCAGAAAACTTCATCCGCGTCTACCAAAAGATGCATGTGCATGCTTAAAACGCGTTTTCGCACGAATCCGTGCGCGGGTGCTAAAAAGAGCAGCATCGGCATGCTTAGCACGTCGTTTGGTAGAAATCCACGTGCGCGTTCTGCAAAAAGCACCATTTGCATGCACATCTCGTGGTTTTGCAGAAAACTTCATCCGCGTCTACCAAAAGATGCATGTGCATGCTTAAAACGCGTTTTCGCACAAATGCGTGCGCGGGTGCTAAATAGAGCAGCATCGGCATGCTTAGCACGTCGTTTGGTAGAAATCCACGTGCGCGTTCTGCCAAAAGCACCATTTGCATGCACATCTTGTGGTTTTGCAGAAAACTTCATCCGCGTCTACCAAAAGATGCATGTGCATGCTTAAAACGCATTTTCGCACAAATCCGTGCGCGGGTGCTAAAAAGAGCAGCATCGGCAAGCTTAGCACGTCGTTTGGTAGAAATCCACGTGCGCGTTCTGCAAAAAGCACCATTTGCATGCACATCTTGTGGTTTTGCAGAAAACTTCATCCGCGTCTACCAAAAGATGCATGTGCATGCTTAAAACGCGTTTTCGCACGAATCCGTGCGCGGGTGCTAAAAAGAGCAGCATCGGCATGCTTAGCACGTCGTTTGGTAGAAATCCACGTGCGCGTTCTGCCAAAAGCACCATTTGCATGCACATCTTGTGGTTTTGCAGAAAACTTCAATCTCGTCTACCAAAAGATGCATGTGCATGCTTAAAACGCGTTTTCGCACGAATCCGTGCGCGGGTGCTAAAAAGAGCAGCATCGGCATGCTTAGCACGTTGTTTGGTAGAAATCCACGTGCGCGTTCTGCGAAAAGCACCATTTGCATGCACATCTTGTGGTTTTGCAGAAAACTTCAATCTCGTCTACCAAAAGATGCATGTGCATGCTTAAAACGCGTTTTCGCACAAATCCGTGCGCGGGTGCTAAAAAGAGCAGCATCGGCATGCTTAGCACGTTGTTTGGTAGAAATCCACGTGGGCGTTCTGCGAAAAGCACCATTTGCATGCACATCTTGTGGTTTTGCAGAAAACTTCAATCTCGTCTACCAAAAGATGCATGTGCATGCTTAAAACGCGTTTTCGCACAAATCCGTGCGCGGGTGCTAAAAAGAGCAGCATCGGCATGCTTAGCACGTCGTTTGGTAGAAATCCACGTGCGCGTTCTGCCAAAAGCACCATTTGCATGCACATCTTGTGGTTTTGCAGAAAACTCCGCGTCTACCAAAAGATGCATGTGCATGCTTAAAACGCGTTTTCGCACGAATCCGTGCGCGGGTGCTAAAAAGAGCAGCATCGGCATGCTTAGCACGTTGTTTGGTAGAAATCCACGTGCGCGTTCTGCGAAAAGCACCATTTGCATGCACATCTTGTGGTTTTGCAGAAAACTTCAATCTCGTCTACCAAAAGATGCATGTGCATGCTTAAAACGCGTTTTCGCACAAATCCGTGCGCGGGTGCTAAAAAGAGCAGCATCGGCATGCTTAGCACGTCGTTTGGTAGAAATCCACGTGCGCGTTCTGCCAAGAGCACCATTTGCATGCACATCTTGTGGTTTTGCAGAAAACTTCATCCGCGTCTACCAAAAGATGCATGTGCATGCTTAAAACGCGTTTTCGCACGAATTCGTGCGCGGGTGCTAGAAAGAGCAGCATCGGCATGCTTAGCACGTTGTTTGGTAGAAATCCACGTGCGCGTTCTGCGAAAAGCACCATTTGCATGCACATCTTGTGGTTTTGCAGAAAACTTCAATCTCGTCTACCAAAAGATGCATGTGCATGCTTAAAACGCGTTTTCGCACAAATCCGTGCGCGGTGCTAAAAAGAGCAGCATCGGCATGCTTAGCACGTTGTTTGGTAGAAATCCACGTGGGCGTTCTGCGGAAAGCACCATTTGCATGCACATCTTGTGGTTTTGCAGAAAACTTCAATCTCGTCTACCAAAAGATGCATGTGCATGCTTAAAACGCGTTTTCGCACGAATCCGTGCGCGGGTGCTAAAAAGAGCAGCATCGGCATGCTTAGCACGTCGTTTGGTAGAAATCCACGTGCGCGTTCTGCCAAGAGCACCATTTGCATGCACATCTTGTGGTTTTGCAGAAAACTTCATCCGCGTCTACCAAAAGATGCATGTGCATGCTTAAAACGCGTTTTCGCACGAATCCGTGCGCGGGTGCTAAAAAGAGCAGCATCGGCATGCTTAGCACGTCGTTTGGTAGAAATCCACGTGCGCGTTCTGCCAAAAGCACCATTTGCATGCACATCTTGTGGTTTTGCAGAAAACTTCAATCTCGTCTACCAAAAGATGCATGTGCATGCTTAAAACGCGTTTTCGCACGAATCCGTGCGCGGGTGCTAAAAGGAGCAGCATCGGCATGCTTAGCACGTTGTTTGGTAGAAATCCACGTGCGCGTTCTGCGAAAAGCACCATTTGCATGCACATCTTGTGGTTTTGCAGAAAACTTCAATCTCGTCTACCAAAAGATGCATGTGCATGCTTAAAACGCGTTTTCGCACGAATCCGTGCGCGGGTGCTAAAAAGAGCAGCATCGGCATGCTTAGCACGTTGTTTGGTAGAAATCCACGTGCGCGTTCTGCGAAAAGCACCATTTGCATGCACATCTTGTGGTTTTGCAGAAAACTTCAATCTCGTCTACCAAAAGATGCATGTGCATGCTTAAAACGCGTTTTCGCACAAATCCGTGCGCGGGTGCTAAAAAGAGCAGCATCGGCATGCTTAGCACGTTGTTTGGTAGAAATCCACGTGGGCGTTCTGCGAAAAGCACCATTTGCATGCACATCTTGTGGTTTTGCAGAAAACTTCAATCTCGTCTACCAAAAGATGCATGTGCATGCTTAAAACGCGTTTTCGCACAAATCCGTGCGCGGGTGCTAAAAAGAGCAGCATCGGCATGCTTAGCACGTCGTTTGGTAGAAATCCACGTGCGCGTTCTGCCAAAAGCACCATTTGCATGCACATCTTGTGGTTTTGCAGAAAACTCCGCGTCTACCAAAAGATGCATGTGCATGCTTAAAACGCGTTTTCGCACGAATCCGTGCGCGGGTGCTAAAAAGAGCAGCATCGGCATGCTTAGCACGTTGTTTGGTAGAAATCCACGTGCGCGTTCTGCGAAAAGCACCATTTGCATGCACATCTTGTGGTTTTGCAGAAAACTTCAATCTCGTCTACCAAAAGATGCATGTGCATGCTTAAAACGCGTTTTCGCACAAATCCGTGCGCGGGTGCTAAAAAGAGCAGCATCGGCATGCTTAGCACGTCGTTTGGTAGAAATCCACGTGCGCGTTCTGCCAAGAGCACCATTTGCATGCACATCTTGTGGTTTTGCAGAAAACTTCATCCGCGTCTACCAAAAGATGCATGTGCATGCTTAAAACGCGTTTTCGCACGAATCCGTGCGCGGGTGCTAAAAAGAGCAGCATCGGCATGCTTAGCACGTCGTTTGGTAGAAATCCACGTGCGCGTTCTGCAAAAAGCACCATTTGCATGCACATCTCGTGGTTTTGCAGAAAACTTCATCCGCGTCTACCAAAAGATGCATGTGCATGCTTAAAACGCGTTTTCGCACAAATGCGTGCGCGGGTGCTAAAAAGAGCAGCATCGGCATGCTTAGCACGTCGTTTGGTAGAAATCCACGTGCGCGTTCTGCCAAAAGCACCATTTGCATGCACATCTTGTGGTTTTGCAGAAAACTTCATCCGCGTCTACCAAAAGATGCATGTGCATGCTTAAAACGCATTTTCGCACAAATCCGTGCGCGGGTGCTAAAAAGAGCAGCATCGGCAAGCTTAGCACGTCGTTTGGTAGAAATCCACGTGCGCGTTCTGCAAAAAGCACCATTTGCATGCACATCTTGTGGTTTTGCAGAAAACTTCATCCGCGTCTACCAAAAGATGCATGTGCATGCTTAAAACGCGTTTTCGCACAAATCCGTGCGCGGGTGCTAAAAAGAGCAGCATCGGCATGCTTAGCACGTCGTTTGGTAGAAATCCACGTGCGCGTTCTGCCAAAAGCACTATTTGCATGCACATCTTGTGGTTTTGCAGAAAACTTCATCCGCGTCTACCAAAAGATGCATGTGCATGCTTAAAACGCGTTTTCGCACAAATGCGTGCGCGGGTGCTAAAAAGAGCAGCATCGGCATGCTTAGCACGTCGTTTGGTAGAAATCCACGTGCGCGTTCTGCAAAAAGCACCATTTGCATGCACATCTTGTGGTTTTGCAGAAAACTTCATCCGCGTCTACCAAAAGATGCATGTGCATGCTTAAAACGCGTTTTCGCACAAATGCGTGCGCGGGTGCTAAAAAGAGCAGCATCGGCATGCTTAGCACGTCGTTTGGTAGAAATCCACGTGCGCGTTCTGCCAAAAGCACCATTTGCATGCACATCTTGTGGTTTTGCAGAAAACTTCATCCGCGTCTACCAAAAGATGCATGTGCATGCTTAAAACGCATTTTCGCACAAATCCGTGCGCGGGTGCTAAAAAGAGCAGCATCGGCAAGCTTAGCACGTCGTTTGGTAGAAATCCACGTGCGCGTTCTGCAAAAAGCACCATTTGCATGCACATCTTGTGGTTTTGCAGAAAACTTCATCCGCGTCTACCAAAAGATGCATGTGCATGCTTAAAACGCGTTTTCGCACAAATCCGTGCGCGGGTGCTAAAAAGAGCAGCATCGGCATGCTTAGCACGTCGTTTGGTAGAAATCCACGTGCGCGTTCTGCCAAAAGCACTATTTGCATGCACATCTTGTGGTTTTGCAGAAAACTTCATCCGCGTCTACCAAAAGATGCATGTGCATGCTTAAAACGCGTTTTCGCACGAATCCGTGCGCGGGTGCTAAAAAGAGCAGCATCGGCATGCTTAGCACGTTGTTTGGTAGAAATCCACGTGCGCGTTCTGCGAAAAGCACCATTTGCATGCACATCTTGTGGTTTTGCAGAAAACTTCAATCTCGTCTACCAAAAGATGCATGTGCATGCTTAAAACGCATCTGTCTCGCGTGTG
>NW_027315318.1:0-40510 GCF_023375885.2 Dermacentor andersoni | reverse complement strand
TAGCACCCGCGCACGCATTTGTGCGAAAACGCGTTTTAAGCATGCACATGCATCTTTTGGTAGACGCGGATGAAGTTTTCTGCAAAACCACAAGATGTGCATGCAAATGGTGCTTTTTGCAGAACGCGCACGTGGATTTCTACCAAACGACGTGCTAAGAATGCGATGCTGCTCTTTTTAGCACCCGCGCACGCATTTGTGCGAAAACGCGTTTTTAAGCATGCACATGCATCTTTTGGTAGACGAGATTGAAGTTTTCTGTAAACCACAAGATGTGCATGCAAATGGTGCTTTTCGCAGAACGCGCACGTGGATTTCTACCAAACAACGTGCTAAGCATGCCGATGCTGCTCTTTTTACCACCCGCGCACGGATTCGAGCGAAACGCGTTTTAAGCATGCACATGCATCTTTTGGTAGACCGGATGAAGTTTTTCTGCAAAACCACAAGATGTGCATGCAAATGGTGCTTTTCGCAGAACGCGCACGTGGATTTCTACCAAACGACGTGCTAAGCATGCCGATGCTGCTCTTTTTAGCAACCGCGCACGGATTCGTGCGAAAACGCGTTTGAAGCATTGCACATGCATCTTTTGGTAGACGCGGATGAAGTTTTCTGCAAAACCACAGATGTGCATGCAAATGGTGCTCTTGCAGAACGCGCACGTGGATTTCCTACCAAACGACGTGCTAAGCATGCCGATGATGCTCTTTTTAGCACCCGCGCACGGATTTGTGCGAAAACGCGTTTTAAGCATGCACATGCATCTTTTGGTAGACGAGATTGAAGTTTTCTGCAAAACCACAAGATGTGCATGCAAATGGTGCTTTTCGCAGAACGCGCACGTGGATTTCTACCAAACGACGTGCTAAGCATGCCGATGCTGCTCTTTTTAGCACCCGCGCACGATTCGTGCGAAAACGCGTTTTAAGCATGCACATGCATCTTTTGGTAGACGAGATTGAAGTTTTCTGCAAAACCACAAGATGTGCATGCAAATGGTGCTTTTCGCAGAACGCCCACGTGGATTTCTACCAAACAACGTGCTAAGCATGCCGATGCTGCTCTTTTTAGCACCCGCGCACGGATTTGTGCGAAAACGCGTTTTAAGCATGCACATGCATCTTTGGTAGACGAGATTGAAGTTTTCTGCAAAACCACAAGATGTGCATGCAAATGGTGCTTTTCGCAGAACGCGCACGTGGATTTCTACCAAACAACGTGCTAAGCATGCCGATGCTGCTCTTTTTAGCACCCGCGCACGGATTCGTGCGAAAACGCGTTTTAAGCATGCACATGCATCTTTTGGTAGACGAGATTGAAGTTTTCTGCAAAACCACAAGATGTGCATGCAAATGGTGCTTTTCGCCGAACGCGCACGTGGATTTCTACCAAACAACGTGCTAAGCATGCCGATGCTGCTCCTTTTAGCACCCGCGCACGGATTCGTGCGAAAACGCGTTTTAAGCATGCACATGCATCTTTTGGTAGACGAGATTGAAGTTTTCTGCAAAACCGCAACATGTGCATGCAAATGGTGCTTTTGGCAGAACGCGCACGTGGATTTCTACCAAACGACGTGCTAAGCATGCCGATGCTGTCTTTTTAGCACCCGCGCACGGATTCGTGCGAAAACGCGTTTTAAGCATGCACATGCATCTTTTGGTAGACGCGGATGAAGTTTTCTGCAAAACCACAAGATGTGCATGCAAATGGTGCTCTTGGCAGAACGCGCACGTGGATTTCTACCAAACGGCGTGCTAAGCATGCCGATGCTGCTCTTTTTAGCACCCGCGCACGGATTCGTGCGAAAACGCGTTTTAAGCATGCACATGCATCTTTTGGTAGACGAGATTGAAGTTTTCTGCAAAACCACAAGATGTGCATGCAAATGGTGCTTTTCGCAGAACGCCCACGTGGATTTCTACCAAACAACGTGCTAAGCATGCCGATGCTGCTCTTTTTAGCACCCGCGCACGGATTTGTGCGAAAACGCGTTTTAAGCATGCACATGCATCTTTTGGTAGACGAGATTGAAGTTTTCTGCAAAACCACAAGATGTGCATGCAAATGGTGCTTTTCGCAGAACGCGCACGTGGATTTCTACCAAACAACGTGCTCAGCATGCCGATGCTGCTCTTTTTAGCACCCGCGCACGGATTCGTGCGAAAACGCGTTTTAAGCATGCACATGCATCTTTTGGTAGACGAGATTGAAGTTTTCTGCAAAACCACAAGATGTGCATGCAAATGGTGCTTTTGGCAGAACGCGTACGTGGATTTCTACCAAACGACGTGCTAAGCATGCCGATGCTGCTCTTTTTAGCACCCGCGCACGGATTCGTGCGAAAACGCGTTTTAAGCATGCACATGCATCTTTTGGTAGACACGGATGAAGTTTTCTGCAAAACCACAAGATGTGCATGCAAATGGTGCTCTTGGCAGAACGCGCACGTGGATTTCTACCAAACGACGTGCTAAGCATGCCGATGCTGCTCTTTTTAGCACCCGCGCACGGATTCGTGCGAAAACGCGTTTTAAGCATGCACATGCATCTTTTGGTAGACGCGGATGAAGTTTTCTGCAAAACCACAAGATGTGCATGCAAATGGTGCTCTTGGCAGAACGCGCACGTGGATTTCTACCTAACGACGTGCTAAGCATGCCGATGCTGCTCTTTTTAGCACCCGCGCACGGATTCGTGCGAAAACGCGTTTTAAGCATGCACATGCATCTTTTGGTAGACGAGATTGAAGTTTTCTGCAAAACCACAAGATGTGCATGCAAATGGTGCTTTTCGCAGAACGCCCACGTGGATTTCTACCAAACAACGTGCTAAGCATGCCGATGCTGCTCTTTTTAGCACCCGCGCACGGATTTGTGCGAAAACGCGTTTTAAGCATGCACATGCATCTTTTGGTAGACGAGATTGAAGTTTTCTGCAAAACCACAAGATGTGCATGCAAATGGTGCTTTTCGCAGAACGCGCACGTGGATTTCTACCAAACAACGTGCTAAGCACGCCGATGCTGCTCCTTTTAGCACCCGCGCACGGATTCGTGCGAAAACGCGTTTTAAGCATGCACATGCATCTTTTGGTAGACGAGATTGAAGTTTTCTGCAAAACCACAACATGTGCATGCAAATGGTGCTTTTGGCAGAACGCGCACGTGGATTTCTACCAAACGACGTGCTAAGCATGCCGATGCTGCTCTTTTTAGCACCCGCGCACGGATTCGTGCGAAAACGCGTTTTAAGCATGCACATGCATCTTTTGGTAGACGCGGATGAAGTTTTCTGCAAAACCACAAGATGTGCATGCAAATGGTGCTCTTGGCAGAACGCGCACGTGGATTTCTACCAAACGACGTGCTAAGCATGCCGATGCTGCTCTTTTTAGCACCCGCGCACGGATTCGTGCGAAAACGCGTTTTAAGCATGCACATGCATCTTTTGGTAGACGAGATTGAAGTTTTCTGCAAAACCACAAGATGTGCATGCAAATGGTGCTTTTCGCAGAACGCGCACGTGGATTTCTACCAAACGACGTGCTAAGCATGCCGATTATGCTCTTTTTAGCACCCGCGCACGCATTTGTGCGAAAACGCGTTTTAAGCATGCACATGCATCTTTTGGTAGAAACCGGATGAAGTTTTCTGCAAAACCACAACATGTGCATGCAAATGGTGCTTTTTGCAGAACGCGCACGTGGATTTCTACCAAACGACGTGCTAAGAATGCCGATGCTGCTCTTTTTAGCACCCGCGCACGCATTTGTGCGAAAACGCGTTTTAAGCATGCACATGCATCTTTTGGTAGACGCGGATGAAGTTTTCTGCAAAACCACAAGATGTGCATGCAAATGGTGCTTTTTGCAGAACGCGCACGTGGATTTCTACCAAACGACGTGCTAAGCATGCCGATGCTGCTCTTTTTAGCACCCGCGCACGGATTTGTGCGAAAACGCGTTTTAAGCATGCACATGCATCTTTTGGTAGACGCGGATGAAGTTTTCTGCAAAACCACAAGATGTGCATGCAAATGGTGCTTTTTGCAGAACGCGCACGTGGATTTCTACCAAACGACGTGCTAAGCATGCCGATGCTGCTCTTTTTAGCACCCGCGCACGGATTTGTGCGAAAACGCGTTTTAAGCATGCACATGCATCTTTTGGTAGACGCGGATGAAGTTTTCTGCAAAACCACAAGATGTGCATGCAAATGGTGCTTTTGGCAGAACGCGCACGTGGATTTCTACCAAACGACGTGCTAAGCATGCCGATGCTGCTCTTTTTAGCACCCGCGCACTCATTTGTGCGAAAACGCGTTTTAAGCATGCACATGCATCTTTTGGTAGACGCGGATGAAGTTTTCTGCAAAACCACAAGATGTGCATGCAAATGGTGCTTTTTGCAGAACGCGCACGTGGATTTCTACCAAACGACGTGCTAAGCTTGCCGATGCTGCTCTTTTTAGCACCCGCGCACGGATTTGTGCGAAAATGCGTTTTAAGCATGCACATGCATCTTTTGGTAGACGCGGATGAAGTTTTCTGCAAAACCACAAGATGTGCATGCAAATGGTGCTTTTGGCAGAACGCGCACGTGGATTTCTACCAAACGACGTGCTAAGCATGCCGATGCTGCTCTTTTTAGCACCCGCGCACGCATTTGTGCGAAAACGCGTTTTAAGCATGCACATGCATCTTTTGGTATACGCGGATGAAGTTTTCTGCAAAACCACAAGATGTGCATGCAAATGGTGCTTTTTGCAGAACGCGCACGTGGATTTCTACCAAACGACGTGCAAAGCATGCCGATGCTGCTCTTTTTAGCACCCGCGCACGCATTTGTGCGAAAACGCGTTTTAAACATGCACATGCATCCTTTGGTAGACGCGGATGAAGTTTTCTGCAAAACCACAAGATGTGCATGCAAATGGTGCTTTTTGCAGAACGCGCACGTGGATTTCTACCAAACGACGTGCTAAGCATGCCGATGCTGCTCTTTTTAGCACCCGCGCACGCATTTGTGCGAAAACGCGTTTTAAGCATGCACATGCATCTTTTGGTAGACGCGGATGAAGTTTTCTGCAAAACCACAAGATGTGCATGCAAATGGTGCTTTTTGCAGAACGCGCACGTGGATTTCTACCAAACGACGTGCTAAGAATGCCGATGCTGCTCTTTTTAGCACCCGCGCACGCATTTGTGCGAAAACGCGTTTTAAGCATGCACATGCATCTTTTGGTAGACGAGATTGAAGTTTTCTGTAAAACCACAAGATGTGCATGCAAATGGTGCTTTTCGCAGAACGCGCACGTGGATTTCTACCAAACAACGTGCTAAGCATGCCGATGCTGCTCTTTTTACCACCCGCGCACGGATTCGTGCGAAAACGCGTTTTAAGCATGCACATGCATCTTTTGGTAGACGCGGATGAAGTTTTCTGCAAAACCACAAGATGTGCATGCAAATGGTGCTTTTCGCAGAACGCGCACGTGGATTTCTACCAAACGACGTGCTAAGCATGCCGATGCTGCTCTTTTTAGCAACCGCGCACGGATTCGTGCGAAAACGCGTTTGAAGCATGCACATGCATCTTTTGGTAGACGAGATTGAAGTTTTCTGCAAAACCACAAGATGTGCATGCAAATGGTGCTTTTCGCCGAACGCGCACGTGGATTTCTACCAAACAACGTGCTAAGCATGCCGATGCTGCTCCTTTTAGCACCCGCGCACGGATTCGTGCGAAAACGCGTTTTAAGCATGCACATGCATCTTTTGGTAGACGCGGATGAAGTTTTCTGCAAAACCACAAGATGTGCATGCAAATGGTGCTCTTGGCAGAACGCGCACGTGGATTTCTACCAAACGACGTGCTAAGCATGCCGATGCTGCTCTTTTTAGCACCCGCGCACGGATTTGTGCGAAAACGCGTTTTAAGCATGCACATGCATCTTTTGGTAGACGCGGATGAAGTTTTCTGCAAAACCACAAGATGTGCATGCAAATGGTGCTTTTGGCAGAACGCGCACGTGGATTTCTACCAAACGACGTGCTAAGCATGCCGATGCTGCTCTTTTTAGCACCCGCGCACGCATTTGTGCGAAAACGCGTTTTAAGCATGCACATGCCTCTTTTGGTAGAAACCGGATGAAGTTTTCTGCAAAACCACAACATGTGCATGCAAATGGTGCTTTTTGCAGAACGCGCACGTGGATTTCTACCAAACGACGTGCTAAGAATGCCGATGCTGCTCTTTTTAGCACCCGCGCACGCATTTGTGCGAAAACGCGTTTTAAGCATGCACATGCATCTTTTGGTAGACGCGGATGAAGTTTTCTGCAAAACCACAAGATGTGCATGCAAATGGTGCTTTTTGCAGAACGCGCACGTGGATTTCTACCAAACGACGTGCTAAGCATGCCGATGCTGCTCTTTTTAGCACCCGCGCACGGATTTGTGCGAAAACGCGTTTTAAGCATGCACATGCACCTTTTGGTAGACGCGGATGAAGTTTTCTGCAAAACCACAAGATGTGCATGCAAATGGTGCTTTTGGCAGAACGCGCACGTGGATTTCTACCAAACGACGTGCTAAGCATGCCGATGCTGCTCTTTTTAGCACCCGCGCACTCATTTGTGCGAAAACGCGTTTTAAGCATGCACATGCATCTTTTGGTAGACGCGGATGAAGTTTTCTGCAAAACCACAAGATGTGCATGCAAATGGTGCTTTTTGCAGAACGCGCACGTGGATTTCTACCAAACGACGTGCTAAGCTTGCCGATGCTGCTCTTTTTAGCACCCGCGCACGGATTTGTGCGAAAATGCGTTTTAAGCATGCACATGCATCTTTTGGTAGACGCGGATGAAGTTTTCTGCAAAACCACAAGATGTGCATGCAAATGGTGCTTTTGGCAGAACGCGCACGTGGATTTCTACCAAACGACGTGCTAAGCATGCCGATGCTGCTCTTTTTAGCACCCGCGCACGCATTTGTGCGAAAACGCGTTTTAAGCATGCACATGCATCTTTTGGTAGACGCGGATGAAGTTTTCTGCAAAACCACAAGATGTGCATGCAAATGGTGCTTTTTGCAGAACGCGCACGTGGATTTCTACCAAACGACGTGCTAAGCATGCCGATGCTGCTCTTTTTAGCACCCGGGCACGCATTTGTGCGAAAACGCGTTTTAAACATGCACATGCATCCTTTGGTAGACGCGGATGAAGTTTTCTGCAAAACCACAAGATGTGCATGCAAATGGTGCTTTTTGCAGAACGCGCACGTGGATTTCTACCAAACGACGTGCTAAGCATGCCGATGCTGCTATTTTTAGCACCCGCGCACGCATTTGTGCGAAAACGCGTTTTAAGCATGCACATGCATCTTTTGGTAGACGCGGATGAAGTTTTCTGCAAAACCACAAGATGTGCATGCAAATGGTGCTTTTTGCAGAACGCGCACGTGGATTTCTACCAAACGACGTGCTAAGAATGCCGATGCTGCTCTTTTTAGCACCCGCGCACGCATTTGTGCGAAAACGCGTTTTAAGCATGCACATGCATCTTTTGGTAGACGAGATTGAAGTTTTCTGTAAAACCACAAGATGTGCATGCAAATGGTGCTTTTCGCAGAACGCGCACGTGGATTTCTACCAAACAACGTGCTAAGCATGCCGATGCTGCTCTTTTTACCACCCGCGCACGGATTCGTGCGAAAACGCGTTTTAAGCATGCACATGCATCTTTTGGTAGACGCGGATGAAGTTTTCTGCAAAACCACAAGATGTGCATGCAAATGGTGCTTTTCGCAGAACGCGCACGTGGATTTCTACCAAACGACGTGCTAAGCATGCCGATGCTGCTCTTTTTAGCAACCGCGCACGGATTCGTGCGAAAACGCGTTTGAAGCATGCACATGCATCTTTTGGTAGACGAGATTGAAGTTTTCTGCAAAACCACAAGATGTGCATGCAAATGGTGCTTTTCGCCGAACGCGCACGTGGATTTCTACCAAACAACGTGCTAAGCATGCCGATGCTGCTCCTTTTAGCACCCGCGCACGGATTCGTGCGAAAACGCGTTTTAAGCATGCACATGCATCTTTTGGTAGACGCGGATGAAGTTTTCTGCAAAACCACAAGATGTGCATGCAAATGGTGCTCTTGGCAGAACGCGCACGTGGATTTCTACCAAACGACGTGCTAAGCATGCCGATGCTGCTCTTTTTAGCACCCGCGCACGGATTCGTGCGAAAACGCGTTTTAAGCATGCACATGCATCTTTTGGTAGACGAGATTGAAGTTTTCTGCAAAACCACAAGATGTGCATGCAAATGGTGCTTTTCGCAGAACGCCCACGTGGATTTCTACCAAACAACGTGCTAAGCATGCCGATGCTGCTCTTTTTAGCACCCGCGCACGGATTTGTGCGAAAACGCGTTTTAAGCATGCACATGCATCTTTTGGTAGACGAGATTGAAGTTTTCTGCAAAACCACAAGATGTGCATGCAAATGGTGCTTTTCGCAGAACGCGCACGTGGATTTCTACCAAACAACGTGCTAAGCACGCCGATGCTGCTCCTTTTAGCACCCGCGCACGGATTCGTGCGAAAACGCGTTTTAAGCATGCACATGCACCTTTTGGTAGACGAGATTGAAGTTTTCTGCAAAACCACAACATGTGCATGCAAATGGTGCTTTTGGCAGAACGCGCACGTGGATTTCTACCAAACGACGTGCTAAGCATGCCGATGCTGCTCTTTTTAGCACCCGCGCACGGATTCGTGCGAAAACGCGTTTTAAGCATGCACATGCATCTTTTGGTAGACGCGGATGAAGTTTTCTGCAAAACCACAAGATGTGCATGCAAATGGTGCTCTTGGCAGAACGCGCACGTGGATTTCTACCAAACGACGTGCTAAGCATGCCGATGCTGCTCTTTTTAGCACCCGCGCACGGATTCGTGCGAAAACGCGTTTTAAGCATGCACATGCATCTTTTGGTAGACGAGATTGAAGTTTTCTGCAAAACCACAAGATGTGCATGCAAATGGTGCTTTTCGCAGAACGCGCACGTGGATTTCTACCAAACGACGTGCTAAGCATGCCGATGCTGCTCTTTTTAGCACCCGCGCACGCATTTGTGCGAAAACGCGTTTTAAGCATGCACCTGCATCTTTTGGTAGAAACCGGATGAAGTTTTCTGCAAAACCACAACATGTGCATGCAAATGGTGCTTTTTGCAGAACGCGCACGTGGATTTCTACCAAACGACGTGCTAAGAATGCCGATGCTGCTCTTTTTAGCACCCGCGCACGCATTTGTGCGAAAACGCGTTTTAAGCATGCACATGCATCTTTTGGTAGACGCGGATGAAGTTTTCTGCAAAACCACAAGATGTGCATGCAAATGGTGCTTTTTGCAGAACGCGCACGTGGATTTCTACCAAACGACGTGCTAAGCATGCCGATGCTGCTCTTTTTAGCACCCGCGCACGGATTTGTGCGAAAACGCGTTTTAAGCATGCACATGCATCTTTTGGTAGACGCGGATGAAGTTTTCTGCAAAACCAGAAGATGTGCATGCAAATGGTGCTTTTGGCAGAACGCGCACGTGGATTTCTACCAAACGACGTGCTAAGCATGCCGATGCTGCTCTTTTTAGCACCCGCGCACGCATTTGTGCGAAAACGCGTTTTAAGCATGCACATGCATCTTTTGGTAGACGCGGATGAAGTTTTCTGCAAAACCACAAGATGTGCATGCAAATGGTGCTTTTTGCAGAACGCGCACGTGGATTTCTACCAAACGACGTGCTAAGAATGCCGATGCTGCTCTTTTTAGCACCCGCGCACGCATTTGTGCGAAAACGCGTTTTAAGCATGCACATGCATCTTTTGGTAGACGAGATTGAAGTTTTCTGTAAAACCACAAGATGTGCATGCAAATGGTGCTTTTCGCAGAACGCGCACGTGGATTTCTACCAAACAACGTGCTAAGCATGCCGATGCTGCTCTTTTTACCACCCGCGCACGGATTCGTGCGAAAACGCGTTTTAAGCATGCACATGCATCTTTTGGTAGACGCGGATGAAGTTTTCTGCAAAACCACAAGATGTGCATGCAAATGGTGCTTTTCGCAGAACGCGCACGTGGATTTCTACCAAACAACGTGCTAAGCATGCCGATGCTGCTCCTTTTAGCACCCGCGCACGGATTCGTGCGAAAACGCGTTTTAAGCATGCACATGCATCTTTTGGTAGACGCGGATGAAGTTTTCTGCAAAACCACAAGATGTGCATGCAAATGGTGCTCTTGGCAGAACGCGCACGTGGATTTCTACCAAACGACGTGCTAAGCATGCCGATGCTGCTCTTTTTAGCACCCGCGCACGGATTCGTGCGAAAACGCGTTTTAAGCATGCACATGCATCTTTTGGTAGACGAGATTGAAGTTTTCTGCAAAACCACAAGATGTGCATGCAAATGGTGCTTTTCGCAGAACGCCCACGTGGATTTCTACCAAACAACGTGCTAAGCATGCCGATGCTGCTCTTTTTAGCACCCGCGCACGGATTTGTGCGAAAACGCGTTTTAAGCATGCACATGCATCTTTTGGTAGACGAGATTGAAGTTTTCTGCAAAACCACAAGATGTGCATGCAAATGGTGCTTTTCGCAGAACGCGCACGTGGATTTCTACCAAACAACGTGCTAAGCACGCCGATGCTGCTCCTTTTAGCACCCGCGCACGGATTCGTGCGAAAACGCGTTTTAAGCATGCACATGCATCTTTTGGTAGACGAGATTGAAGTTTTCTGCAAAACCACAACATGTGCATGCAAATGGTGCTTTTGGCAGAACGCGCACGTGGATTTCTACCAAACGACGTGCTAAGCATGCCGATGCTGCTCTTTTTAGCACCCGCGCACGGATTCGTGCGAAAACGCGTTTTAAGCATGCACATGCATCTTTTGGTAGACGCGGATGAAGTTTTCTGCAAAACCACAAGATGTGCATGCAAATGGTGCTCTTGGCAGAACGCGCACGTGGATTTCTACCAAACGACGTGCTAAGCATGCCGATGCTGCTCTTTTTAGCACCCGCGCACGGATTCGTGCGAAAACGCGTTTTAAGCATGCACATGCATCTTTTGGTAGACGAGATTGAAGTTTTCTGCAAAACCACAAGATGTGCATGCAAATGGTGCTTTTCGCAGAACGCGCACGTGGATTTCTACCAAACGACGTGCTAAGCATGCCGATGCTGCTCTTTTTAGCACCCGCGCACGCATTTGTGCGAAAACGCGTTTTAAGCATGCACCTGCATCTTTTGGTAGAAACCGGATGAAGTTTTCTGCAAAACCACAACATGTGCATGCAAATGGTGCTTTTTGCAGAACGCGCACGTGGATTTCTACCAAACGACGTGCTAAGAATGCCGATGCTGCTCTTTTTAGCACCCGCGCACGCATTTGTGCGAAAACGCGTTTTAAGCATGCACATGCATCTTTTGGTAGACGCGGATGAAGTTTTCTGCAAAACCACAAGATGTGCATGCAAATGGTGCTTTTTGCAGAACGCGCACGTGGATTTCTACCAAACGACGTGCTAAGCATGCCGATGCTGCTCTTTTTAGCACCCGCGCACGGATTTGTGCGAAAACGCGTTTTAAGCATGCACATGCATCTTTTGGTAGACGCGGATGAAGTTTTCTGCAAAACCAGAAGATGTGCATGCAAATGGTGCTTTTGGCAGAACGCGCACGTGGATTTCTACCAAACGACGTGCTAAGCATGCCGATGCTGCTCTTTTTAGCACCCGCGCACGCATTTGTGCGAAAACGCGTTTTAAGCATGCACATGCATCTTTTGGTAGACGCGGATGAAGTTTTCTGCAAAACCACAAGATGTGCATGCAAATGGTGCTTTTTGCAGAACGCGCACGTGGATTTCTACCAAACGACGTGCTAAGAATGCCGATGCTGCTCTTTTTAGCACCCGCGCACGCATTTGTTCGAAAACGCGTTTTAAGCATGCACATGCATCTTTTGGTAGACGAGATTGAAGTTTTCTGTAAAACCACAAGATGTGCATGCAAATGGTGCTTTTCGCAGAACGCGCGTGGATTTCTACCAAACAACGTGCTAAGCATGCCGATGCTGCTCTTTTTACCACCCGCGCACGGATTCGTGCGAAAACGCGTTTTAAGCATGCACATGCATCTTTTGGTAGACGCGGATGAAGTTTTCTGCAAAACCACAAGATGTGCATGCAAATGGTGCTTTTCGCAGAACGCGCACGTGGATTTCTACCAAACGACGTGCTAAGCATGCCGATGCTGCTCTTTTTAGCAACCGCGCACGGATTCGTGCGAAAACGCGTTTGAAGCATGCACATGCATCTTTTGGTAGACGCGGATGAAGTTTTCTGCAAAACCACAAGATGTGCATGCAAATGGTGCTCTTGGCAGAACGCGCACGTGGATTTCTACCAAACGACGTGCTAAGCATGCCGATGATGCTCTTTTTAGCACCCGCGCACGGATTTGTGCGAAAACGCGTTTTAAGCATGCACATGCATCTTTTGGCAGACGAGATTGAAGTTTTCTGCAAAACCACAAGATGTGCATGCAAATGGTGCTTTTCGCAGAACGCGCACGTGGATTTCTACCAAACGACGTGCTAAGCATGCCGATGCTGCTCTTTTTAGCACCCGCGCACGGATTCGTGCGAAAACGCGTTTTAAGCATGTACATGCATCTTTTGGTAGACGAGATTGAAGTTTTCTGCAAAACCACAAGATGTGCATGCAAGTGGTGCTTTTCGCAGAACGCCCACGTGGATTTCTACCAAACAACGTGCTAAGCATGCCGATGCTGCTCTTTTTAGCACCCGCGCACGGATTTGTGCGAAAACGCGTTTTAAGCATGCACATGCATCTTTTGGTAGACGAGATTGAAGTTTTCTGCAAAACCACAAGATGTGCATGCAAATGGTGCTTTTCGCAGAACGCGCACGTGGATTTCTACCAAACAACGTGCTAAGCATGCCGATGCTGCTCTTTTTAGCACCCGCGCACGGATTCGTGCGAAAACGCGTTTTAAGCATGCACATGCATCTTTTGGTAGACGAGATTGAAGTTTTCTGCAAAACCACAAGATGTGCATGCAAATGGTGCTTTTCGCCGAACGCGCACGTGGATTTCTACCAAACAACGTGCTAAGCATGCCGATGCTGCTCCTTTTAGCACCCGCGCACGGATTCGTGCGAAAACGCGTTTTAAGCATGCACATGCATCTTTTGGTAGACGCGGATGAAGTTTTCTGCAAAACCACAAGATGTGCATGCAAATGGTGCTCTTGGCAGAACGCGCACGTGGATTTCTACCAAACGACGTGCTAAGCATGCCGATGCTGCTCTTTTTAGCACCCGCGCACGGATTCGTGCGAAAACGCGTTTTAAGCATGCACATGCATCTTTTGGTAGACGAGATTGAAGTTTTCTGCAAAACCACAAGATGTGCATGCAAATGGTGCTTTTCGCAGAACGCCCACGTGGATTTCTACCAAACAACGTGCTAAGCATGCCGATGCTGCTCTTTTTAGCACCCGCGCACGGATTTGTGCGAAAACGCGTTTTAAGCATGCACATGCATCTTTTGGTAGACGAGATTGAAGTTTTCTGCAAAACCACAAGATGTGCATGCAAATGGTGCTTTTCGCAGAACGCGCACGTGGATTTCTACCAAACAACGTGCTAAGCACGCCGATGCTGCTCCTTTTAGCACCCGCGCACGGATTCGTGCGAAAACGCGTTTTAAGCATGCACATGCATCTTTTGGTAGACGAGATTGAAGTTTTCTGCAAAACCACAACATGTGCATGCAAATGGTGCTTTTGGCAGAACGCGCACGTGGATTTCTACCAAACGACGTGCTAAGCATGCCGATGCTGCTCTTTTTAGCACCCGCGCATGGATTCGTGCGAAAACGCGTTTTAAGCATGCACATGCATCTTTTGGTAGACGCGGATGAAGTTTTCTGCAAAACCACAAGATGTGCATGCAAATGGTGCTCTTGGCAGAACGCGCACGTGGATTTCTACCAAACGACGTGCTAAGCATGCCGATGCTGCTCTTTTTAGCACCCGCGCACGGATTCGTGCGAAAACGCGTTTTAAGCATGCACATGCATCTTTTGGTAGACGAGATTGAAGTTTTCTGCTAAACCACAAGATGTGCATGCAAATGGTGCTTTTCGCAGAACGCACACGTGGATTTCTACCAAACGACGTGCTAAGCATGCCGATGCTGCTCTTTTTAGCACCCGCGCACGCATTTGTGCGAAAACGCGTTTTAAGCATGCACATGCATCTTTTGGTAGAAACCGGATGAAGTTTTCTGCAAAACCACAACATGTGCATGCAAATGGTGCTTTTTGCAGAACGCGCTCGTGGATTTCTACCAAACGACGTGCTAAGAATGCCGATGCTGCTCTTTTTAGCACCCGCGCACGCATTTGTGCGAAAACGCGTTTTAAGCATGCACATGCATCTTTTGGTAGACGAGATTGAAGTTTTCTGCAAAACCACAAGATGTGCATGCAAATGGTGCTTTTCGCAGAACGCGCACGTGGATTTCTACCAAACAACGTGCTAAGCATGCCGATGCTGCTCTTTTTAGCACCCGCGCACGGATTCGTGCGAAAACGCGTTTTAAGCATGCACATGCATCTTTTGGTAGACGAGATTGAAGTTTTCTGCAAAACCACAAGATGTGCATGCAAATGGTGCTTTTCGCCGAACGCGCACGTGGATTTCTACCAAACAACGTGCTAAGCATGCCGATGCTGCTCCTTTTAGCACCCGCGCACGGATTCGTGCGAAAACGCGTTTTAAGCATGCACATGCATCTTTTGGTAGACGCGGATGAAGTTTTCTGCAAAACCACAAGATGTGCATGCAAATGGTGCTCTTGGCAGAACGCGCACGTGGATTTCTACCAAACGACGTGCTAAGCATGCCGATGCTGCTCTTTTTAGCACCCGCGCACGGATTCGTGCGAAAACGCGTTTTAAGCATGCACATGCATCTTTTGGTAGACGAGATTGAAGTTTTCTGCAAAACCACAAGATGTGCATGCAAATGGTGCTTTTCGCAGAACGCCCACGTGGATTTCTACCAAACAACGTGCTAAGCATGCCGATGCTGCTCTTTTTAGCACCCGCGCAAGGATTTGTGCGAAAACGCGTTTTAAGCATGCACATGCATCTTTTGGTAGACGAGATTGAAGTTTTCTGCAAAACCACAAGATGTGCATGCAAATGGTGCTTTTCGCAGAACGCGCACGTGGATTTCTACCAAACAACGTGCTAAGCACGCCGATGCTGCTCCTTTTAGCACCCGCGGACGGATTCGTGCGAAAACGCGTTTTAAGCATGCACATGCATCTTTTGGTAGACGAGATTGAAGTTTTCTGCAAAACCACAACATGTGCATGCAAATGGTGCTTTTGGCAGAACGCGCACGTGGATTTCTACCAAACGACGTGCTAAGCATGCCGATGCTGCTCTTTTTAGCACCCGCGCACGGATTCGTGCGAAAACGCGTTTTAAGCATGCACATGCATCTTTTGGTAGACGCGGATGAAGTTTTCTGCAAAACCACAAGATGTGCATGCAAATGGTGCTCTTGGCAGAACGCGCACGTGGATTTCTACCAAACGACGTGCTAAGCATGCCGATGCTGCTCTTTTTAGCACCCGCGCACGGATTCGTGCGAAAACGCGTTTTAAGCATGCACATGCATCTTTTGGTAGACGAGATTGAAGTTTTCTGCAAAACCACAAGATGTGCATGCAAATGGTGCTTTTCGCAGAACGCGCACGTGGATTTCTACCAAACGACGTGCTAAGCATGCCGATGCTGCTCTTTTTAGCACCCGCGCACGCATTTGTGCGAAAACGCGTTTTAAGCATGCACATGCATCTTTTGGTAGAAACCGGATGAAGTTTTCTGCAAAACCACAACATGTGCATGCAAATGGTGCTTTTTGCAGAACGCGCACGTGGATTTCTACCAAACGACGTGCTAAGAATGCCGATGCTGCTCTTTTTAGCACCCGCGCACGCATTTGTGCGAAAACGCGTTTTAAGCATGCACATGCATCTTTTGGTAGACGCGGATGAAGTTTTCTGCAAAACCACAAGATGTGCATGCAAATGGTGCTTTTTGCAGAACGCGCACGTGGATTTCTACCAAACGACGTGCTAAGCATGCCGATGCTGCTCTTTTTAGCACCCGCGCACGGATTTGTGCGAAAACGCGTTTTAAGCATGCACATGCATCTTTTGGTAGACGCGGATGAAGTTTTCTGCAAAACCAGAAGATGTGCATGCAAATGGTGCTTTTGGCAGAACGCGCACGTGGATTTCTACCAAACGACGTGCTAAGCATGCCGATGCTGCTCTTTTTAGCACCCGCGCACGCATTTGTGCGAAAACGCGTTTTAAGCATGCACATGCATCCTTTGGTAGAAACCGGATGAAGTTTTCTGCAAAACCACAACATGTGCATGCAAATGGTGCTTTTTGCAGAACGCGCACGTGGATTTCTACCAAACGACGTGCTAAGAATGCCGATGCTGCTCTTTTTAGCACCCGCGCACGCATTTGTGCGAAAACGCGTTTTAAGCATGCACATGCATCTTTTGGTAGACGCGGATGAAGTTTTCTGCAAAACCACAAGATGTGCATGCAAATGGTGCTTTTTGCAGAACGCGCACGTGGATTTCTACCAAACGACGTGCTAAGCATGCCGATGCTGCTCTTTTTAGCACCCGCGCACGGATTTGTGCGAAAACGCGTTTTAAGCATGCACATGCATCTTTTGGTAGACGCGGATGAAGTTTTCTGCAAAACCACAAGATGTGCATGCAAATGGTGCTTTTGGCAGAACGCGCACGTGGATTTCTACCAAACGACGTGCTAAGCATGCCGATGCTGCTCTTTTTAGCACCCGCGCACGCATTTGTGCGAAAACGCGTTTTAAGCATGCACATGCATCTTTTGGTAGACGCGGATGAAGTTTTCTGCAAAACCACAAGATGTGCATGCAAATGGTGCTTTTTGCAGAACGCGCACGTGGATTTCTACCAAACGACGTGCTAAGCTTGCCGATGCTGCTCTTTTTAGCACCCGCGCACGGATTTGTGCGAAAATGCGTTTTAAGCATGCACATGCATCTTTTGGTAGACGCGGATGAAGTTTTCTGCAAAACCACAAGATGTGCATGCAAATGGTGCTTTTGGCAGAACGCGCACGTGGATTTCTACCAAACGACGTGCTAAGCATGCCGATGCTGCTCTTTTTAGCACCCGCGCACGCATTTGTGCGAAAACGCGTTTTAAGCATGCACATGCATCTTTTGGTAGACGCGGATGAAGTTTTCTGCAAAACCACAAGATGTGCATGCAAATGGTGCTTTTTGCAGAACGCGCACGTGGATTTCTACCAAACGACGTGCTAAGCATGCCGATGCTGCTCTTTTTAGCACCCGCGCACGCATTTGTGCGAAAACGCGTTTTAAACATGCACATGCATCTTTTGGTAGACGCGGATGAAGTTTTCTGCAAAACCACAAGATGTGCATGCAAATGGTGCTTTTTGCAGAACGCGCACGTGGATTTCTACCAAACGACGTGCTAAGCATGCCGATGCTGCTCTTTTTAGCACCCGCGCACGCATTTGTGCGAAAACGCGTTTTAAGCATGCACATGCATCTTTTGGTAGACGCGGATGAAGTTTTCTGCAAAACCACAAGATGTGCATGCAAATGGTGCTTTTTGCAGAACGCGCACGTGGATTTCTACCAAACGACGTGCTAAGAATGCCGATGCTGCTCTTTTTAGCACCCGCGCACGCATTTGTGCGAAAACGCGTTTTAAGCATGCACATGCATCTTTTGGTAGACGAGATTGAAGTTTTCTGTAAAACCACAAGATGTGCATGCAAATGGTGCTTTTCGCAGAACGCGCACGTGGATTTCTACCAAACAACGTGCTAAGCATGCCGATGCTGCTCTTTTTACCACCCGCGCACGGATTCGTGCGAAAACGCGTTTTAAGCATGCACATGCATCTTTTGGTAGACGCGGATGAAGTTTTCTGCAAAACCACAAGATGTGCATGCAAATGGTGCTTTTCGCAGAACGCGCACGTGGATTTCTACCAAACGACGTGCTAAGCATGCCGATGCTGCTCTTTTTAGCAACCGCGCACGGATTCGTGCGAAAACGCGTTTGAAGCATGCACATGCATCTTTTGGTAGACGCGGATGAAGTTTTCTGCAAAACCACAAGATGTGCATGCAAATGGTGCTCTTGGCAGAACGCGCACGTGGATTTCTACCAAACGACGTGCTAAGCATGCCGATGATGCTCTTTTTAGCACCCGCGCACGGATTTGTGCGAAAACGCGTTTTAAGCATGCACATGCATCTTTTGGTAGACGAGATTGAAGTTTTCTGCAAAACCACAAGATGTGCATGCAAATGGTGCTTTTCGCAGAATGCGCACGTGGATTTCTACCAAACGACGTGCTAAGCATGCCGATGCTGCTCTTTTTAGCACCCGCGCACGGATTCGTGCGAAAACGCGTTTTAAGCATGCACATGCATCTTTTGGTAGACGAGATTGAAGTTTTCTGCAAAACCACAAGATGTGCATGCAAATGGTGCTTTTCGCAGAACGCCCACGTGGATTTCTACCAAACAACGTGCTAAGCATGCCGATGCTGCTCTTTTTAGCACCCGCGCACGGATTTGTGCGAAAACGCGTTTTAAGCATGCACATGCATCTTTTGGTAGACGAGATTGAAGTTTTCTGCAAAACCACAAGATGTGCATGCAAATGGTGCTTTTCGCAGAACGCGCACGTGGATTTCTACCAAACAACGTGCTAAGCATGCCGATGCTGCTCTTTTTAGCACCCGCGCACGGATTCGTGCGAAAACGCGTTTTAAGCATGCACATGCATCTTTTGGTAGACGAGATTGAAGTTTTCTGCAAAACCACAAGATGTGCATGCAAATGGTGCTTTTCGCCGAACGCGCACGTGGATTTCTACCAAACAACGTGCTAAGCATGCCGATGCTGCTCCTTTTAGCACCCGCGCACGGATTCGTGCGAAAACGCGTTTTAAGCATGCACATGCATCTTTTGGTAGACGAGATTGAAGTTTTCTGCAAAACCACAACATGTGCATGCAAATGGTGCTTTTGGCAGAACGCGCACGTGGATTTCTACCAAACGACGTGCTAAGCATGCCGATGCTGCTCTTTTTAGCACCCGCGCACGGATTCGTGCGAAAACGCGTTTTAAGCATGCACATGCATCTTTTGGTAGACGCGGATGAAGTTTTCTGCAAAACCACAAGATGTGCATGCAAATGGTGCTCTTGGCAGAACGCGCACGTGGATTTCTACCAAACGGCGTGCTAAGCATGCCGATGCTGCTCTTTTTAGCACCCGCGCACGGATTCGTGCGAAAACGCGTTTTAAGCATGCACATGCATCTTTTGGTAGACGAGATTGAAGTTTTCTGCAAAACCACAAGATGTGCATGCAAATGGTGCTTTTCGCAGAACGCCCACGTGGATTTCTACCAAACAACGTGCTAAGCATGCCGATGCTGCTCTTTTTAGCACCCGCGCACGGATTTGTGCGAAAACGCGTTTTAAGCATGCACATGCATCTTTTGGTAGACGAGATTGAAGTTTTCTGCAAAACCACAAGATGTGCATGCAAATGGTGCTTTTCGCAGAACGCGCACGTGGATTTCTACCAAACAACGTGCTCAGCATGCCGATGCTGCTCTTTTTAGCACCCGCGCACGGATTCGTGCGAAAACGCGTTTTAAGCATGCACATGCATCTTTTGGTAGACGAGATTGAAGTTTTCTGCAAAACCACAAGATGTGCATGCAAATGGTGCTTTTGGCAGAACGCGCACGTGGATTTCTACCAAACGACGTGCTAAGCATGCCGATGCTGCTCTTTTTAGCACCCGCGCACGGATTCGTGCGAAAACGCGTTTTAAGCATGCACATGCATCTTTTGGTAGACACGGATGAAGTTTTCTGCAAAACCACAAGATGTGCATGCAAATGGTGCTCTTGGCAGAACGCGCACGTGGATTTCTACCAAACGACGTGCTAAGCATGCCGATGCTGCTCTTTTTAGCACCCGCGCACGGATTCGTGCGAAAACGCGTTTTAAGCATGCACATGCATCTTTTGGTAGACGCGGATGAAGTTTTCTGCAAAACCACAAGATGTGCATGCAAATGGTGCTCTTGGCAGAACGCGCACGTGGATTTCTACCAAACGACGTGCTAAGCATGCCGATGCTGCTCTTTTTAGCACCCGCGCACGGATTCGTGCGAAAACGCGTTTTAAGCATGCACATGCATCTTTTGGTAGACGAGATTGAAGTTTTCTGCAAAACCACAAGATGTGCATGCAAATGGTGCTTTTCGCAGAACGCCCACGTGGATTTCTACCAAACAACGTGCTAAGCATGCCGATGCTGCTCTTTTTAGCACCCGCGCACGGATTTGTGCGAAAACGCGTTTTAAGCATGCACATGCATCTTTTGGTAGACGAGATTGAAGTTTTCTGCAAAACCACAAGATGTGCATGCAAATGGTGCTTTTCGCAGAACGCGCACGTGGATTTCTACCAAACAACGTGCTAAGCACGCCGATGCTGCTCCTTTTAGCACCCGCGCACGGATTCGTGCGAAAACGCGTTTTAAGCATGCACATGCATCTTTTGGTAGACGAGATTGAAGTTTTCTGCAAAACCACAACATGTGCATGCAAATGGTGCTTTTGGCAGAACGCGCACGTGGATTTCTACCAAACGACGTGCTAAGCATGCCGATGCTGCTCTTTTTAGCACCCGCGCACGGATTCGTGCGAAAACGCGTTTTAAGCATGCACATGCATCTTTTGGTAGACGCGGATGAAGTTTTCTGCAAAACCACAAGATGTGCATGCAAATGGTGCTCTTGGCAGAACGCGCACGTGGATTTCTACCAAACGACGTGCTAAGCATGCCGATGCTGCTCTTTTTAGCACCCGCGCACGGATTCGTGCGAAAACGCGTTTTAAGCATGCACATGCATCTTTTGGTAGACGAGATTGAAGTTTTCTGCAAAACCACAAGATGTGCATGCAAATGGTGCTTTTCGCAGAACGCGCACGTGGATTTCTACCAAACGACGTGCTAAGCATGCCGATGCTGCTCTTTTTAGCACCCGCGCACGCATTTGTGCGAAAACGCGTTTTAAGCATGCACATGCATCTTTTGGTAGAAACCGGATGAAGTTTTCTGCAAAACCACAACATGTGCATGCAAATGGTGCTTTTTGCAGAACGCGCACGTGGATTTCTACCAAACGACGTGCTAAGAATGCCGATGCTGCTCTTTTTAGCACCCGCGCACGCATTTGTGCGAAAACGCGTTTTAAGCATGCACATGCATCTTTTGGTAGACGCGGATGAAGTTTTCTGCAAAACCACAAGATGTGCATGCAAATGGTGCTTTTTGCAGAACGCGCACGTGGATTTCTACCAAACGACGTGCTAAGCATGCCGATGCTGCTCTTTTTAGCACCCGCGCACGGATTTGTGCGAAAACGCGTTTTAAGCATGCACATGCATCTTTTGGTAGACGCGGATGAAGTTTTCTGCAAAACCACAAGATGTGCATGCAAATGGTGCTTTTGGCAGAACGCGCACGTGGATTTCTACCAAACGACGTGCTAAGCATGCCGATGCTGCTCTTTTTAGCACCCGCGCACGCATTTGTGCGAAAACGCGTTTTAAGCATGCACATGCATCTTTTGGTAGAAACCGGATGAAGTTTTCTGCAAAACCACAACATGTGCATGCAAATGGTGCTTTTTGCAGAACGCGCACGTGGATTTCTACCAAACGACGTGCTAAGAATGCCGATGCTGCTCTTTTTAGCACCCGCGCACGCATTTGTGCGAAAACGCGTTTTAAGCATGCACATGCATCTTTTGGTAGACGCGGATGAAGTTTTCTGCAAAACCACAAGATGTGCATGCAAATGGTGCTTTTTGCAGAACGCGCACGTGGATTTCTACCAAACGACGTGCTAAGCATGCCGATGCTGCTCTTTTTAGCACCCGCGCACGGATTTGTGCGAAAACGCGTTTTAAGCATGCACATGCATCTTTTGGTAGACGCGGATGAAGTTTTCTGCAAAACCACAAGATGTGCATGCAAATGGTGCTTTTGGCAGAACGCGCACGTGGATTTCTACCAAACGACGTGCTAAGCATGCCGATGCTGCTCTTTTTAGCACCCGCGCACGCATTTGTGCGAAAACGCGTTTTAAGCATGCACATGCATCTTTTGGTAGACGCGGATGAAGTTTTCTGCAAAACCACAAGATGTGCATGCAAATGGTGCTTTTTGCAGAACGCGCACGTGGATTTCTACCAAACGACGTGCTAAGAATGCCGATGCTGCTCTTTTTAGCACCCGCGCACGCATTTGTGCAAAAACGCGTTTTAAGCATGCACATGCATCTTTTGGTAGACGAGATTGAAGTTTTCTGTAAAACCACAAGATGTGCATGCAAATGGTGCTTTTCGCAGAACGCGCACGTGGATTTCTACCAAACAACGTGCTAAGCATGCCGATGCTGCTCTTTTTACCACCCGCGCACGGATTCGTGCGAAAACGCGTTTTAAGCATGCACATGCATCTTTTGGTAGACGCGGATGAAGTTTTCTGCAAAACCACAAGATGTGCATGCAAATGGTGCTTTTCGCAGAACGCGCACGTGGATTTCTACCAAACGACGTGCTAAGCATGCCGATGCTGCTCTTTTTAGCAACCGCGCACGGATTCGTGCGAAAACGCGTTTGAAGCATGCACATGCATCTTTTGGTAGACGCGGATGAAGTTTTCTGCAAAACCACAAGATGTGCATGCAAATGGTGCTCTTGGCAGAACGCGCACGTGGATTTCTACCAAACGACGTGCTAAGCATGCCGATGATGCTCTTTTTAGCACCCGCGCACGGATTTGTGCGAAAACGCGTTTTAAGCATGCACATGCATCTTTTGGTAGACGAGATTGAAGTTTTCTGCAAAACCACAAGATGTGCATGCAAATGGTGCTTTTCGCAGAACGCGCACGTGGATTTCTACCAAACGACGTGCTAAGCATGCCGATGCTGCTCTTTTTAGCACCCGCGCACGGATTCGTGCGAAAACGCGTTTTAAGCATGCACATGCATCTTTTGGTAGACGAGATTGAAGTTTTCTGCAAAACCACAAGATGTGCATGCAAATGGTGCTTTTCGCAGAACGCCCACGTGGATTTCTACCAAACAACGTGCTAAGCATGCCGATGCTGCTCTTTTTAGCACCCGCGCACGGATTTGTGCGAAAACGCGTTTTAAGCATGCACATGCATCTTTTGGTAGACGAGATTGAAGTTTTCTGCAAAACCACAAGATGTGCATGCAAATGGTGCTTTTCGCAGAACGCGCACGTGGATTTCTACCAAACAACGTGCTAAGCATGCCGATGCTGCTCTTTTTAGCACCCGCGCACGGATTCGTGCGAAAACGCGTTTTAAGCATGCACATGCATCTTTTGGTAGACGAGATTGAAGTTTTCTGCAAAACCACAAGATGTGCATGCAAATGGTGCTTTTCGCCGAACGTGCACGTGGATTTCTACCAAACAACGTGCTAAGCATGCCGATGCTGCTCCTTTTAGCACCCGCGCACGGATTCGTGCGAAAACGCGTTTTAAGCATGCACATGCATCTTTTGGTAG
This sequence comes from Dermacentor andersoni, assembly GCF_023375885.2. Taxonomy (NCBI): domain Eukaryota; kingdom Metazoa; phylum Arthropoda; class Arachnida; order Ixodida; family Ixodidae; genus Dermacentor; species Dermacentor andersoni. Next base: position 16,638 of record NW_027315318.1, on the reverse strand, counting down.
ACGAGATTGAAGTTTTCTGCAAAACCACAACATGTGCATGCAAATGGTGCTTCTGGCAGAACGCGCACGTGGATTTCTACCAAACGACGTGCTAAGCATGCCGATGCTGCTCTTTTTAGCACCCGCGCACGGATTCGTGCGAAAACGCGTTTTAAGCATGCACATGCATCTTTTGGTAGACGCGGATGAAGTTTTCTGCAAAACCACAAGATGTGCATGCAAATGGTGCTCTTGGCAGAACGCGCACGTGGATTTCTACCAAACGGCGTGCTAAGCATGCCGATGCTGCTCTTTTTAGCACCCGCGCACGGATTCGTGCGAAAACGCGTTTTAAGCATGCACATGCATCTTTTGGTAGACGAGATTGAAGTTTTCTGCAAAACCACAAGATGTGCATGCAAATGGTGCTTTTCGCAGAACGCCCACGTGGATTTCTACCAAACAACGTGCTAAGCATGCCGATGCTGCTCTTTTTAGCACCCGCGCACGGATTTGTGCGAAAACGCGTTTTAAGCATGCACATGCATCTTTTGGTAGACGAGATTGAAGTTTTCTGCAAAACCACAAGATGTGCATGCAAATGGTGCTTTTTGCAGAACGCGCACGTGGATTTCTACCAAACGACGTGCTAAGCATGCCGATGCTGCTCTTTTTAGCACCCGCGCACGCATTTGTGCGAAAACGCGTTTTAAGCATGCACATGCATCTTTTGGTAGACGCGGATGAAGTTTTCTGCAAAACCACAAGATGTGCATGCAAATGGTGCTTTTTGCAGAACGCGCACGTGGATTTCTACCAAACGACGTGCTAAGAATGCCGATGCTGCTCTTTTTAGCACCCGCGCACGCATTTGTGCAAAAACGCGTTTTAAGCATGCACATGCATCTTTTGGTAGACGAGATTGAAGTTTTCTGTAAAACCACAAGATGTGCATGCAAATGGTGCTTTTCGCAGAACGCGCACGTGGATTTCTACCAAACAACGTGCTAAGCATGCCGATGCTGCTCTTTTTACCACCCGCGCACGGATTCGTGCGAAAACGCGTTTTAAGCATGCACATGCATCTTTTGGTAGACGCGGATGAAGTTTTCTGCAAAACCACAAGATGTGCATGCAAATGGTGCTTTTCGCAGAACGCGCACGTGGATTTCTACCAAACGACGTGCTAAGCATGCCGATGCTGCTCTTTTTAGCAACCGCGCACGGATTCGTGCGAAAACGCGTTTGAAGCATGCACATGCATCTTTTGGTAGACGCGGATGAAGTTTTCTGCAAAACCACAAGATGTGCATGCAAATGGTGCTCTTGGCAGAACGCGCACGTGGATTTCTACCAAACGACGTGCTAAGCATGCCGATGATGCTCTTTTTAGCACCCGCGCACGGATTTGTGCGAAAACGCGTTTTAAGCATGCACATGCATCTTTTGGTAGACGAGATTGAAGTTTTCTGCAAAACCACAAGATGTGCATGCAAATGGTGCTTTTCGCAGAACGCGCACGTGGATTTCTACCAAACGACGTGCTAAGCATGCCGATGCTGCTCTTTTTAGCACCCGCGCACGGATTCGTGCGAAAACGCGTTTTAAGCATGCACATGCATCTTTTGGTAGACGAGATTGAAGTTTTCTGCAAAACCACAAGATGTGCATGCAAATGGTGCTTTTCGCAGAACGCCCACGTGGATTTCTACCAAACAACGTGCTAAGCATGCCGATGCTGCTCTTTTTAGCACCCGCGCACGGATTTGTGCGAAAACGCGTTTTAAGCATGCACATGCATCTTTTGGTAGACGAGATTGAAGTTTTCTGCAAAACCACAAGATGTGCATGCAAATGGTGCTTTTCGCAGAACGCGCACGTGGATTTCTACCAAACAACGTGCTAAGCATGCCGATGCTGCTCTTTTTAGCACCCGCGCACGGATTCGTGCGAAAACGCGTTTTAAGCATGCACATGCATCTTTTGGTAGACGAGATTGAAGTTTTCTGCAAAACCACAAGATGTGCATGCAAATGGTGCTTTTCGCCGAACGTGCACGTGGATTTCTACCAAACAACGTGCTAAGCATGCCGATGCTGCTCCTTTTAGCACCCGCGCACGGATTCGTGCGAAAACGCGTTTTAAGCATGCACATGCATCTTTTGGTAGACGAGATTGAAGTTTTCTGCAAAACCACAACATGTGCATGCAAATGGTGCTTCTGGCAGAACGCGCACGTGGATTTCTACCAAACGACGTGCTAAGCATGCCGATGCTGCTCTTTTTAGCACCCGCGCACGGATTTGTGCGAAAACGCGTTTTAAGCATGCACATGCATCTTTTGGTAGACGAGATTGAAGTTTTCTGCAAAACCACAAGATGTGCATGCAAATGGTGCTTTTCGCAGAACGCGCACGTGGATTTCTACCAAACAACGTGCTCAGCATGCCGATGCTGCTCTTTTTAGCACCCGCGCACGGATTCGTGCGAAAACGCGTTTTAAGCATGCACATGCATCTTTTGGTAGACGAGATTGAAGTTTTCTGCAAAACCACAAGATGTGCATGCAAATGGTGCTTTTGGCAGAACGCGCACGTGGATTTCTACCAAACGACGTGCTAAGCATGCCGATGCTGCTCTTTTTAGCACCCGCGCACGGATTCGTGCGAAAACGCGTTTTAAGCATGCACATGCATCTTTTGGTAGACACGGATGAAGTTTTCTGCAAAACCACAAGATGTGCATGCAAATGGTGCTCTTGGCAGAACGCGCACGTGGATTTCTACCAAACGACGTGCTAAGCATGCCCATGCTGCTCTTTTTAGCACCCGCGCACGGATTCGTGCGAAAACGCGTTTTAAGCATGCACATGCATCTTTTGGTAGACGCGGATGAAGTTTTCTGCAAAACCACAAGATGTGCATGCAAATGGTGCTTTTGGCAGAACGCGCACGTGGATTTCTACCAAACGACGTGCTAAGCATGCCGATGCTGCTCTTTTTAGCACCCGCGCACGGATTTGTGCGAAAACGCGTTTTAAGCATGCACATGCATCTTTTGGCAGACGCGGATGAAGTTTTCTGCAAAACCACAAGATGTGCATGCAAATGGTGCTTTTGGCAGAACGCGCACGTGGATTTCTACCAAACGACGTGCTAAGCATGCCGATGCTGCTCTTTTTAGCACCCGCGCACGGATTTGTGCGAAAACGCGTTTTAAGCATGCACATGCATCTTTTGGTAGACGAGATTGAAGTTTTCTGCAAAACCACAAGATGTGCATGCAAATGGTGCTTTTCGCAGAACGCGCACGTGGATTTCTACCAAACGACGTGCTAAGCATGCCGATGCTGCTCTTTTTAGCACCCGCGCACGGATTCGTGCGATAACGCGTTTTAAGCATGCACATGCATCTTTTGGTAGACGAGATTGAAGTTTTCTGCAAAACCACAAGATGTGCATGCAAATGGTGCTTTTCGCAGAACGCCCACGTGGATTTCTACCAAACAACGTGCTAAGCATGCCGATGCTGCTCTTTTTAGCACCCGCGCACGGATTTGTGCGAAAACGCGTTTTAAGCATGCACATGCATCTTTTGGTAGACGAGATTGAAGTTTTCTGCAAAACCACAAGATGTGCATGCAAATGGTGCTTTTCGCAGAACGCGCACGTGGATTTCTACCAAACAACGTGCTAAGCATGCCGATGCTGCTCTTTTTAGCACCCGCGCACAGATTCGTGCGAAAACGCGTTTTAAGCATGCACATGCATCTTTTAGTAGACGAGATTGAAGTTTTCTGCAAAACCACAAGATGTGCATGCAAATGGTGCTTTTCGCAGAACGCGCACGTGGATTTCTACCAAACAACGTGCTAAGCATGCCGATGCTGCTCCTTTTAGCACCCGCGCACGGATTCGTGCGAAAACGCGTTTTAAGCATGCACATGCATCTTTTGGTAGACGAGATTGAAGTTTTCTGCAAAACCACAAGATGTGCATGCAAATGGTGCTTTTGGCAGAACGCGCACGTGGATTTCTACCAAACGACGTGCTAAGCATGCCGATGCTGCTCTTTTTAGCACCCGCGCACGGATTCGTGCGAAAACGCGTTTTAAGCATGCACATGCATCTTTTGGTAGACGCGGATGAAGTTTTCTGCAAAACCACAAGATGTGCATGCAAATGGTGCTCTTGGCAGAACGCGCACGTGGATTTCTACCAAACGACGTGCTAAGCATGCCGATGCTGCTCTTTTTAGCACCCGCGCACGGATTCGTGCGAAAACGCGTTTTAAGCATGCACATGCATCTTTTGGTAGACGAGATTGAAGTTTTCTGCAAAACCACAAGATGTGCATGCAAATGGTGCTTTTCGCAGAACGCCCACGTGGATTTCTACCAAACAACGTGCTAAGCATGCCGATGCTGCTCTTTTTAGCACCCGCGCACGGATTTGTGCGAAAACGCGTTTTAAGCATGCACATGCATCTTTTGGTAGACGAGATTGAAGTTTTCTGCAAAACCACAAGATGTGCATGCAAATGGTGCTTTTCGCAGAACGCGCACGTGGATTTCTACCAAACAACGTGCTAAGCATGCCGATGCTGCTCTTTTTAGCACCCGCGCACGGATTCGTGCGAAAACGCGTTTTAAGCATGCACATGCATCTTTTGGTAGACGAGATTGAAGTTTTCTGCAAAACCACAAGATGTGCATGCAAATGGTGCTTTTCGCAGAACGCGCACGTGGATTTCTACCAAACGACGTGCTAAGCATGCCGATGCTGCTCTTTTTAGCACCCGCTCACGGATTCGTGCGAAAACGCGTTTTAAGCATGCACATGCATCTTTTGGTAGACGAGATTGAAGTTTTCTGCAAAACCACAAGATGTGCATGCAAATGGTGCTTTTGGCAGAACGCGCACGTGGATTTCTACCAAACGACGTGCTAAGCATGCCGATGCTGCTCTTTTTAGCACCCGCGCACGGATTCGTGCGAAAACGCGTTTTAAGCATGCACATGCATCTTTTGGTAGACACGGATGAAGTTTTCTGCAAAACCACAAGATGTGCATGCAAATGGTGCTCTTGGCAGAACGCGCACGTGGATTTCTACCAAACGACGTGCTAAGCATGCCCATGCTGCTCTTTTTAGCACCCGCGCACGGATTCGTGCGAAAACGCGTTTTAAGCATGCACATGCATCTTTTGGTAGACGCGGATGAAGTTTTCTGCAAAACCACAAGATGTGCATGCAAATGGTGCTTTTGGCAGAACGCGCACGTGGATTTCTACCAAACGACGTGCTAAGCATGCCGATGCTGCTCTTTTTAGCACCCGCGCACGGATTTGTGCGAAAACGCGTTTTAAGCATGCACATGCATCTTTTGGCAGACGCGGATGAAGTTTTCTGCAAAACCACAAGATGTGCATGCAAATGGTGCTTTTGGCAGAACGCGCACGTGGATTTCTACCAAACGACGTGCTAAGCATGCCGATGCTGCTCTTTTTAGCACCCGCGCACGGATTTGTGCGAAAACGCGTTTTAAGCATGCACATGCATCTTTTGGTAGACGAGATTGAAGTTTTCTGCAAAACCACAAGATGTGCATGCAAATGGTGCTTTTCGCAGAACGCGCACGTGGATTTCTACCAAACGACGTGCTAAGCATGCCGATGCTGCTCTTTTTAGCACCCGCGCACGGATTCGTGCGATAACGCGTTTTAAGCATGCACATGCATCTTTTGGTAGACGAGATTGAAGTTTTCTGCAAAACCACAAGATGTGCATGCAAATGGTGCTTTTCGCAGAACGCCCACGTGGATTTCTACCAAACAACGTGCTAAGCATGCCGATGCTGCTCTTTTTAGCACCCGCGCACGGATTTGTGCGAAAACGCGTTTTAAGCATGCACATGCATCTTTTGGTAGACGAGATTGAAGTTTTCTGCAAAACCACAAGATGTGCATGCAAATGGTGCTTTTCGCAGAACGCGCACGTGGATTTCTACCAAACAACGTGCTAAGCATGCCGATGCTGCTCTTTTTAGCACCCGCGCACAGATTCGTGCGAAAACGCGTTTTAAGCATGCACATGCATCTTTTAGTAGACGAGATTGAAGTTTTCTGCAAAACCACAAGATGTGCATGCAAATGGTGCTTTTCGCAGAACGCGCACGTGGATTTCTACCAAACAACGTGCTAAGCATGCCGATGCTGCTCCTTTTAGCACCCGCGCACGGATTCGTGCGAAAACGCGTTTTAAGCATGCACATGCATCTTTTGGTAGACGAGATTGAAGTTTTCTGCAAAACCACAAGATGTGCATGCAAATGGTGCTTTTGGCAGAACGCGCACGTGGATTTCTACCAAACGACGTGCTAAGCATGCCGATGCTGCTCTTTTTAGCACCCGCGCACGGATTCGTGCGAAAACGCGTTTTAAGCATGCACATGCATCTTTTGGTAGACGCGGATGAAGTTTTCTGCAAAACCACAAGATGTGCATGCAAATGGTGCTCTTGGCAGAACGCGCACGTGGATTTCTACCAAACGACGTGCTAAGCATGCCGATGCTGCTCTTTTTAGCACCCGCGCACGGATTCGTGCGAAAACGCGTTTTAAGCATGCACATGCATCTTTTGGTAGACGAGATTGAAGTTTTCTGCAAAACCACAAGATGTGCATGCAAATGGTGCTTTTCGCAGAACGCCCACGTGGATTTCTACCAAACAACGTGCTAAGCATGCCGATGCTGCTCTTTTTAGCACCCGCGCACGGATTTGTGCGAAAACGCGTTTTAAGCATGCACATGCATCTTTTGGTAGACGAGATTGAAGTTTTCTGCAAAACCACAAGATGTGCATGCAAATGGTGCTTTTCGCAGAACGCGCACGTGGATTTCTACCAAACAACGTGCTAAGCATGCCGATGCTGCTCTTTTTAGCACCCGCGCACGGATTCGTGTGAAAACGCGTTTTAAGCATGCACATGCATCTTTTGGTAGACGAGATTGAAGTTTTCTGCAAAACCACAAGATGTGCATGCAAATGGTGCTTTTCGCAGAACGCGCACGTGGATTTCTACCAAACAACGTGCTAAGCATGCCGATGCTGCTCCTTTTAGCACCCGCGCACAGATTCGTGCGAAAACGCGTTTTAAGCATGCACATGCATCTTTTGGTAGACGAGATTGAAGTTTTCTGCAAAACCACAAGATGTGCATGCAAATGGTGCTTTTGGCAGAACGCGCACGTGGATTTCTACCAAACGACGTGCTAAGCATGCCGATGCTGCTCTTTTTAGCACCCGCGCACGGATTCGTGCGAAAACGCGTTTTAAGCATGCACATGCATCTTTTGGTAGACGCGGATGAAGTTTTCTGCAAAACCACAAGATGTGCATGCAAATGGTGCTCTTGGCAGAACGCGCACGTGGATTTCTACCAAACGACGTGCTAAGCATGCCGATGCTGCTCTTTTTAGCACCCGCTCACGGATTCGTGCGAAAACGCGTTTTAAGCATGCACATGCATCTTTTGGTAGACGAGATTGAAGTTTTCTGCAAAACCACAAGATGTGCATGCAAATGGTGCTTTTCGCAGAACGCGCACGTGGATTTCTACCAAACAACGTGCTAAGCATGCCGATGCTGCTCTTTTTAGCACCCGCGCACGGATTCGTGCGAAAACGCGTTTTAAGCATGCACATGCATCTTTTGGTAGACGCGGATGAAGTTTTCTGCAAAACCACAAGATGTGCATGCAAATAGTGCTTTTGGCAGAACGCGCACGTGGATTTCTACCAAACGACGTGCTAAGCATGCCGATGCTGCTCTTTTTAGCACCCGCGCACGGATTTGTGCGAAAACGCGTTTTAAGCATGCACATGCATCTTTTGGTAGACGCGGATGAAGTTTTCTGCAAAACCACAAGATGTGCAGGCAAATGGTGCTTTTTGCAGAACGCGCACGTGGATTTCTACCAAACGACGTGCTAAGCTTGCCGATGCTGCTCTTTTTAGCACCCGCGCACGGATTTGTGCGAAAATGCGTTTTAAGCATGCACATGCATCTTTTGGTAGACGCGGATGAAGTTTTCTGCAAAACCACAAGATGTGCATGCAAATGGTGCTTTTGGCAGAACGCGCACGTGGATTTCTACCAAACGACGTGCTAAGCATGCCGATGCTGCTCTTTTTAGCACCCGCGCACGGATTCGTGCGAAAACGCGTTTTAAGCATGCACATGCATCTTTTGGTAGACGAGATTGAAGTTTTCTGCAAAACCACAAGATGTGCATGCAAATGGTGCTTTTCGCAGAACGCGCACGTGGATTTCTACCAAACAACGTGCTAAGCATGCCGATGCTGCTCTTTTTAGCACCCGCGCACGGATTCGTGCGAAAACGCGTTTTAAGCATGCACATGCATCTTTTGGTAGACGCGGATGAAGTTTTCTGCAAAACCACAAGATGTGCATGCAAATAGTGCTTTTGGCAGAACGCGCACGTGGATTTCTACCAAACGACGTGCTAAGCATGCCGATGCTGCTCTTTTTAGCACCCGCGCATGGATTTGTGCGAAAACGCGTTTTAAGCATGCACATGCATCTTTTGGTAGACGCGGATGAAGTTTTCTGCAAAACCACAAGATGTGCATGCAAATGGTGCTTTTTCAGAACGCGCACGTGGATTTCTACCAAACGACGTGCTAAGCTTGCCGATGCTGCTCTTTTTAGCACCCGCGCACGGATCTGTGCGAAAATGCGTTTTAAGCATGCACATGCATCTTTTGGTAGACGCGGATGAAGTTTTCTGCAAAACCACAAGATGTGCATGCAAATGGTGCTTTTGGCAGAACGCGCACGTGGATTTCTACCAAACGACGTGCTAAGCATGCCGATGCTGCTCTTTTTAGCACCCGCGCACGCATTTGTGCGAAAACGCGTTTTAAGCATGCACATGCATCTTTTGGTAGACGCGGATGAAGTTTTCTGCAAAACCACAAGATGTGCATGCAAATGGTGCTTTTTGCAGAACGCGCACGTGGATTTCTACCAAACGACGTGCTAAGCATGCCGATGCTGCTCTTTTTAGCACCCGCGCACGGATTCGTGCGAAAACGCGTTTTAAGCATGCACATGCATCTTTTGGTAGACGCGGATGAAGTTTTCTGCAAAACCACAAGATGTGCATGCAAATGGTGCTCTTGGCAGAACGCGCACGTGGATTTCTACCAAACGACGTGCTAAGCATGCCGATGCTGCTCTTTTTAGCACCCGCGCACGGATTTGTGCGAAAACGCGTTTTAAGCATGCACATGCATCTTTTGGTAGACGAGATTGAAGTTTTCTGCAAAACCACAAGATGTGCATGCAAATGGTGCTTTTCGCAGAACGCGCACGTGGATTTCTACCAAACAACGTGCTAAGCATGCCGATGCTGCTCTTTTTAGCACCCGCGCACGGATTCGTGCGAAAACGCGTTTTAAGCATGCACATGCATCTTTTGGTAGACGAGATTGAAGTTTTCTGCAAAACCACAAGATGTGCATGCAAATGGTGCTTTTCGCAGAACGCGCACGTGGATTTCTACCAAACAACGTGCTAAGCATGCCGATGCTGCTCTTTTTAGCACCCGCGCACGGATTCGTGCGAAAACGCGTTTTAAGCATGCACATGCATCTTTTGGTAGACGAGATTGAAGTTTTCTGCAAAACCACAAGATGTGCATGCAAATGGTGCTTTTCGCAGAACGCGCACGTGGATTTCTACCAAACAACGTGCTAAGCATGCCGATGCTGCTCTTTTTAGCACCCGCGCACGGATTCGTGCGAAAACGCGTTTTAAGCATGCACATGCATCTTTTGGTAGACGAGATTGAAGTTTTCTGCAAAACCACAAGATGTGCATGCAAATGGTGCTTTTCGCAGAACGCGCACGTGGATTTCTACCAAACAACGTGCTAAGCATGCCGATGCTGCTCTTTTTAGCACCTGCGCACGGATTCGTGCGAAAACGCGTTTTAAGCATGCACATGCATCTTTTGGTAGACGCGGATGAAGTTTTCTGCAAAACCACAAGATGTGCATGCAAATGGTGCTTTTTGCAGAACGCGCACGTGGATTTCTACCAAACGACGTGCTAAGCTTGCCGATGCTGCTCTTTTTAGCACCCGCGCACGGATTTGTGCGAAAATGCGTTTTAAGCATGCACATGCATCTTTTCGTAGACGCGGATGAAGTTTTCTGCAAAACCACAAGATGTGCATGCAAATGGTGCTTTTGGCAGAACGCGCACGTGGATTTCTACCAAACGACGTGCTAAGCATGCCGATGCTGCTCTTTTTAGCACCCGCGCACGGATTCGTGCGAAAACGCGTTTTAAGCATGCACATGCATCTTTTGGTAGACGAGATTGAAGTTTTCTGCAAAACCACAAGATGTGCATGCAAATGGTGCTTTTCGCAGAACGCGCACGTGGATTTCTACCAAACAACGTGCTAAGCATGCCGATGCTGCTCTTTTTAGCACCCGCGCACGGATTCGTGCGAAAACGCGTTTTAAGCATGCACATGCATCTTTTGGTAGACGCGGATGAAGTTTTCTGCAAAACCACAAGATGTGCATGCAAATAGTGCTTTTGGCAGAACGCGCACGTGGATTTCTACCAAACGACGTGCTAAGCATGCCGATGCTGCTCTTTTTAGCACCCGCGCACGGATTTGTGCGAAAACGCGTTTTAAGCATGCACATGCATCTTTTGGTAGACGCGGATGAAGTTTTCTGCAAAACCACAAGATGTGCATGCAAATGGTGCTTTTTGCAGAACCGCACGTGGATTTCTACCAAACGACGTGCTAAGCTTGCCGATGCTGCTCTTTTTTAGCACCCCGCGCACGGATCTGTGCGAAAATGCGTTTTAAGCATGCACATGCATCTTTTGGTAGACGCGGATGAAGTTTTCTGCAAAACCACAAGATGTGCATGCAAATGGTGCTTTTGGCAGAACGCGCACGTGGATTTCTACCAAACGACGTGCTAAGCATGCCGATGCTGCTCTTTTTAGCACCCGCGCACGCATTTGTGCGAAAACGCGTTTTAAGCATGCACATGCATCTTTTGGTAGACGTGGATGAAGTTTTCTGCAAAACCACAAGATGTGCATGCAAATGGTGCTTTTCGCAGAACGCGCACGTGGATTTCTACCAAACGACGTGCTAAGCATGCCGATGCTGCTCTTTTTAGCACCCGCGCACGGATTCGTGCGAAAACGCGTTTTAAGCATGCACATGCATCTTTTGGTAGACGCGGATGAAGTTTTCTGCAAAACCACAAGATGTGCATGCAAATGGTGCTCTTGCAGAACGCGCACGTGGATTTCTACCAAACGACGTGCTAAGCATGCCGATGCTGCTCTTTTTAGCACCCGCGCACGGATTTGTGCGAAAACGCGTTTTAAGCATGCACATGCATCTTTTGGTAGACGAGATTGAAGTTTTCTGCAAAACCACAAGATGTGCATGCAAATGGTGCTTTTCGCAGAACGCGCACGTGGATTTCTACCAAACAACGTGCTAAGCATGCCGATGCTGCTCTTTTTAGCACCCGCGCACGGATTCGTGCGAAAACGCGTTTTAAGCATGCACATGCATCTTTTGGTAGACGAGATTGAAGTTTTCTGCAAAACCACAAGATGTGCATGCAAATGGTGCTTTTCGCAGAACGCGCACGTGGATTTCTACCAAACAACGTGCTAAGCATGCCGATGCTGCTCTTTTTAGCACCCGCGCACGGATTCGTGCGAAAACGCGTTTTAAGCATGCACATGCATCTTTTGGTAGACGCGGATGAAGTTTTCTGCAAAACCACAAGATGTGCATGCAAATAGTGCTTTTGGCAGAACGCGCACGTGGATTTCTACCAAACGACGTGCTAAGCATGCCGATGCTGCTCTTTTTAGCACCCGCGCACGGATTTGTGCGAAAACGCGTTTTAAGCATGCACATGCATCTTTTGGTAGACGCGGATGAAGTTTCTGCAAAACACAAGATGTGCGATGCAAATGGTGCTTTTTGCAGAACGCGCACGTGGATTTCTACCAAACGACGTGCTAAGCTTGCCGATGCTGCTCTTTTTAGCACCCGCGCACGGATCTGTGCGAAAATGCGGTTTAAGCATGCACATGCATCTTTTGGTAGACGCGGATGAAGTTTTCTGCAAAACCACAAGATGTGCATGCAAATGGTGCTTTTGGCAGAACGCGCACGTGGCATTTCTACCAAACGACGTGCTAAGCATGCCGATGCTGCTCTTTTTAGCACCCGCGCACGCATTTGTGCGAAAACGCGTTTTTTAAGCATGCACATGCATCTTTTGGGTAGACGTGGATGAAGTTTTCTGCAAAACCACAAGATGTGCATGCAAATGGTGCTTTTCGCAGAACGCGCACGTGGATTTCTACCAAACGACGTGCTAAGCATGCCGATGCTGCTCTTTTTAGCACCCGCGCACGGATTCGTGCGAAAACGCGTTTTAAGCATGCACATGCATCTTTTGGTAGACGCGGATGAAGTTTTCTGCAAAACCACAAGATGTGCATGCAAATGGTGCTCTTGGCAGAACGCGCACGTGGATTTCTACCAAACGACGTGCTAAGCATGCCGATGCTGCTCTTTTTTAGCACCCGCGCAACGGATTTGTGCGAAAACGCGTTTTAAGCATGCACATGCATCTTTTGGTAGACGAGATTGAAGTTTTCTGCAAAACCACAAGATGTGCATGCAAATGGTGCTTTTCGCAGAACGCGCACGTGGATTTCTACCAAACAACGTGCTAAGCATGCCGATGCTGCTCTTTTTAGCACCCCGCGCACGGATTCGTGCGAAAACGCGTTTTAAGCATGCACATGCATCTTTTGGTAGACGAGATTGAAGTTTTCTGCAAAACCACAAGATGTGCATGCAAATGGTGCTTTTCGCAGAACGCGCACGTGGATTTCTACCAAACAACGTGCTAAGCATGCCGATGCTGCTCTTTTTAGCACCCGCGCACGGATTCGTGCGAAAAACGCGTTTTAAGCATGCACATGCATCTTTTGGTAGACGAGATTGAAGTTTTCTGCAAAACCACAAGATGTGCATGCAAATGGTGCTTTTCGCAGAACGCGCACGTGGATTTCTACCAAACAACGTGCTAAGCATGCCGATGCTGCTCTTTTTAGCACCCGCGCACGGATTCGTGCGAAAACGCGTTTTAAGCATGCACATGCATCTTTTGGTAGACGAGATTGAAAGTTTTCTGCAAAACCACAAGATGTGCATGCAAATGGTGCTTTTCGCAGAACGCGCACGTGGATTTCTACCAAACAACGTGCTAGCATGCCGATGCTGCTCTTTTTAGCACCTGCGCACGGATTCGTGCGAAAACGCGTTTTAAGCATGCACATGCATCTTTTGGTAGACGCGGATGAAGTTTTCTGCAAAACCACAAGATGTGCATGCAAATGGTGCTTTTGGCAGAACGCGCACGTGGATTTCTACCAAACGACGTGCTAAGCATGCCGATGCTGCTCTTTTAAGCACCCGCGCACGGATTCGTGCGGAAAACGCGTTTTTAAGCATGCACATGCATCTTTGGTAGACGCGGATGAAGTTTTCTGCAAAACCACAAGATGTGCATGCAAATGGTGCTCTTGGGCAGAACGCGCACGTGGATTTCTACCAAACACGTGCTAAGCATGCCGATGCTGCTCTTTTTAGCACCCACGCACGGATTCGTGCGAAAACGCGTTTTAAGCATGCACATGCATCTTTTGGTAGACGAGATTGAAGTTTTCTGCAAAACCACAAGATATGCATGCAAATGGTGCTTTTCGCAGAACGCCCACGTGGATTTCTAACAAACAACGTGCTAAGCATGCCGATGCTGCTCTTTTTAGCACCCGCGCACGGATTTGTGCGAAAACGCGTTTTAAGCATGCACATGCATCTTTTGGTAGACGAGATTGAAGTTTTCTGCAAAACCACAAGATGTGCATGCAAATGCAAATGGTGCTTTTCGCAGAACGCCCACGTGGATTTCTACCAAACAACGTGCTAAGCATGCCGATGCTGCTCTTTTTAGCACCCGCGCACGGATTCGTGCGAAAACGCGTTTTAAGCATGCACATGCATCTTTTGGTAGACGCGGATGAAGTTTTCTGCAAAACCACAAGATGTGCATGCAAATCGTGCTTTTGGCAGAACGCGCACGTGGATTTCTACCAAACGACGTGCTAAGCATGCCGATGCTGCTCTTTTTAGTCACCCGCGCACGGATTTGTGCGAAAACGCGTTTTAAGCATGCACATGCATCTTTTTGGTAGACGCGATTGAAGTTTTCTGCAAAACCACAAGATGTGCATGCAAATGGTGCTTTTCGCAGAACGCGCACGTGGATTTCTACCAAACGACGTGCTAAGCATGCCGATGCTGCTCTTTTTAGCACCCGCGCACGGATTCGTGCGATAACGCGTTTTAAGCATGCACATGCATCTTTTGGTAGACGAGATTGAAGTTTTTTGCAAAACCACAAGAGTGCATGCAAATGGTGCTTTTCCGCAGAACGCCCACAGTGGATTTCTACCAAACAACGTGCTAAGCATGCCGATGCTGCTCTTTTTAGCACCCGCGCACGGATTTGTGCGAAAACGCGTTTTAAGCATGCACATGCATCTTTTGGTAGACGAGATTGAAGTTTTCTGCAAAACCACAAGATGTGCATGCAAATGGTGCTTTTCGCAGAACGCGCACGTGATTTCTACCAAACAACGTGCTAAGCATGCGATGCTGCTCTTTTTAGCTCCCGCGCACGATTCGTGCAAAAACGCGTTTTAAGCATGCACATGCATCTTTTGGTAGACGAGATTGAAGTTTTCTGCAAAACCACAAGATGTGCATGCAAATGGTTGCTTTTCGCAGAACGCGCACGTGGATTTCTACCAACAACGTGCTAAGCATGCCGATGCTGCTCCTTTTAGCACCCCGCGCACGGATTCGTGCGAAAACGCGTTTTAAGCATGCACATGCATCTTTTGTAGACGAGATTGAAGTTTTCTGCAAAACCACAAGATGTGCATGCAAATGGTGCTTTTCGCAGAACGCCCACGTGGATTTCTACCAAACAACGTGCTAAGCATGCCGATGCTGCTCTTTAGCACCCGCGCACGGATTTGTGCGGAAAACGCGTTTTTTAAGCATGCACATGCGGTAGACGAGATTGAAGTTTTCTGCAAAACCACAAGATGTGCATGCAAATGGTGCTTTTCGCAGAACGCGCACGTGGATTTCTACCAAACAACGTGCTAAGCATGCCGATGCTGCTCTTTTTAGCACCCGCGCACGGATTCGTGCGAAAACGCGTTTTAAGCATGCACATGCATCTTTTGGTAGACGAGATTGAAGTTTTCTGCAAAACCACAAGATGTGCATGCAAATGGTGCTTTTCGCAGAACGCGCACGTGGATTTCTACCAAACAACGTGCTAAGCATGCCGATGCTGCTCTTTTTAGCACCTGCGCACGGATTCGTGCGAAAACGCGTTTTAAGCATGCACATGCATCTTTTGGTAGACGCGGATGAAGTTTTCTGCAAAACCACAAGATGTGCATGCAAATGGTGCTTTTGGCAGAACGCGCACGTGGATTTCTACCAAACGACGTGCTCAGCATGCCGATGCTGCTCTTTTTAGCACCCGCGCACGGATTCGTGCGAAAACGCGTTTTAAGCATGCACATGCATCTTTTGGTAGACGAGATTGAAGTTTTCTGCAAAACCACAAGATGTGCATGAAAATGGTGCTTTTGGCAGAACGCGCACGTGGATTTCTACCAAACGACGTGCTAAGTATGCCGATGCTGCTCTTTTTAACACCCGCGCACGGATTCGCGCGAAAACGCGTTTTAAGCATGCACATGCATCTTTTGGTAGACGCGGATGAAGTTTTCTGCAAAACCACAAGATGTGCATGCAAATGGTGCTTTTGGCAGAACGCGCACGTGGATTTCTACCAAACGACGTGCTAAGCATGCCGATGCTGCTCTTTTTAGCACCCGCGCACGGATTCGTGCGAAAACGCGTTTTAAGCATGCACATGCATCTTTTGGTAGACGAGATTGAAGTTTTCTGCAAAACCACAAGATGTGCATGCAAATGGTGCCTTTCGCAGAACGCGCACGTGGATTTCTACCAAACAACGTGCTAAGCATGCCGATGCTGCTCTTTTTAGCACCCGCGCACGGATTCGTGCGAAAACGCGTTTTAAGCATGCACATGCATCTTTTGGTAGACGCGGAT
Source organism: Dermacentor andersoni (assembly GCF_023375885.2). Classification (NCBI taxonomy): domain Eukaryota; kingdom Metazoa; phylum Arthropoda; class Arachnida; order Ixodida; family Ixodidae; genus Dermacentor; species Dermacentor andersoni. The sequence continues at coordinate 334 of NW_027315318.1, read as the reverse complement.
GAAGTTTTCTGCAAAACCACAAGATGTGCATGCAAATGGTGCTTCTGGCAGAACGCGCACGTGGATTTCTACCAAACGACGTGCTAAGCATGCCGATGCTGCTCTTTTTAGCACCCGCGCACGGATTCGTGCGAAAACGCGTTTTAAGCATGCACATGCATCTTTTGGTAGACGCGGATGAAGTTTTCTGCAAAACCACAAGATCTGCATGCAAATGGTGCTCTTGGCAGAACGCGCACGTGGATTTCTACGAAACGACGTGCTAAGCATGCCGATGCTGCTCTTTTTAGCACCCGCGCACGGATTTGTGCGAAAACGCGTTTTAAGCATGCAC
>NW_027315317.1:17500-40668 GCF_023375885.2 Dermacentor andersoni | reverse complement strand
ACACACGCGAGACAGATAGAACGCGCACGTGGATTTCTACCAAACGACGTTCTAAGCATGCCGATGCTGCTCTTTTTAGCACCCGCGCGCGCATTTGTGCGAAAACGTCGTTTTAAGCATGCACATGCCTCTTTTGGTAGACGCGGATGAAGTTTTCTACAAAACTACAAGATGTACATGCAAATAGTGCTTTTTGCGGAACGCGCACGTGGATTTCTACCAAACGACGTGCTAAGCATGCCGATGCTACTCTTTTTAGCACCCGCGCACGCATTTGTGCGAAAACGCGTTTTAAGCATGCACATGCATCTTTTGGTAGACGCGGATGAAGTTTTCTGCAAAACCACAAGATGTGCATGCAAATGGTGCTTTTTGCAGAACGCGCACGTGGATTTCTACCAAACGACGTGCTAAGCATGCCGATGCTGCTCTTTTTAGCACCCGCGCACGGATTTGTGCGAAAACGTGTTTTAAGCATGCACATGCATCTTTTGTTAGACGCGGATGAAGTTTTCTGCAAAACCACAAGATGTGCATGCAAATGGTGCTTTTGGCAGAACGCGCACGTGGATTTCTACCAAACGACGTGCTAAGCATGCCGATGCTGCTCTTTTTAGCACCCGCGCACGCATTTGTGCGAAAACGCGTTTTAAGCATGCACATGCATCTTTTGGTAGACGCGGATGAAGTTTTCTGCAAAACCACAAGATGTGCATGCAAATGGTGCTTTTGGCAGAACGCGCACGTGGATTTCTACCAAACGACGTGCTAAGCATGCCGATGCTGCTCTTTTTAGCACCCACGCACGGATTTGTGCGAAAACGCGTTTTAAGCATGCACATGCATCTTTTGGTAGACGCGGATGAAGTTTTCTGCAAAACCACAAGATGTGCATGCAAATGGTGCTTTTGGCAGAACGCGCACGTGGATTTCTACCAAACGACGTGCTAAGCATGCCGATGCTGCTCTTTTTAGCACCCGCGCACGCATTTGTGCGAAAACGCGTTTTAAGCATTCACATGCATCTTTTGGTAGACGCGGATGAAGTTTTCTGCAAAACCACAAGATGTGCATGCAAATGGTGCTTTTGTCAGAACGCGCACGTGGATTTCTACCAAACGACGTGCTAAGCATGCCGATGCTGCTCTTTTTAGCACCCGCGCACGCATTTGTGCGAAAACGCGTTTTAAGCATGCACATGCATCCTTTGGTAGACGCGGATGAAGTTTTCTGCAAAACCACAAGATGTGCATGCAAATGGTGCTTTTGGCAGAACGCGCACGTGGATTTCTACCAAACGACGTGCTAAGCATGCCGATGCTGCTCTTTTTAGCACCCGCGCACGGATTTGTGCGAAAACGTGTTTTAAGCATGCACATGCATCTTTTGGTAGACGCGGATGAAGTTTTCTGCAAAACCACAAGATGTGCATGCAAATGGTGCTTTTGGAAGAACGCGCACGTGGATTTCTACCAAACGACGTGCTAAGCATGCCGATGCTGCTCTTTTTAGCACCCGCGCACGCATTTGTGCGAAAACGCGTTTTAAGCATGCACATGCATCTTTTGGTAGACGCGGATGAAGTTTTCTGCAAAACCACAAGATGTGCATGCAAATGGTGCTTTTGGCAGAACGCGCACGTGGATTTCTACCAAACGACGTGCTAAGCATGCCGCTGCTGCTCTTTTTAGCACCCACGCACGGATTTGTGCGAAAACGCGTTTTAAGTATGCACATGCATCTTTTGGTAGACGCGGATGAAGTTTTCTGCAAAACCACAAGATGTGCATGCAAATGGTGCTTTTGGCAGAACGCGCACGTGGATTTCTACCAAACGACGTGCTAAGCATGCCGATGCTGCTCTTTTTAGCACCCGCGCACGCATTTGTGCGAAAACGCGTTTTAAGCATGCACATGCATCTTTTGGTAGACGCGGATGAAGTTTTCTGCAAAACCACAAGATGTGCATGCAAATGGTGCTTTTGTCAGAACGCGCACGTGGATTTCTACCAAACGACGTGCTAAGCATGCCGATGCTGCTCTTTTTAGCACCCGCGCACGCATTTGTGCGAAAACGCGTTTTAAGCATGCACATGCATCTTTTGGTAGACGCGGATGAAGTTTTCTGCAAAACCACAAGATGTGCATGCAAATGGTGCTTTTGGCAGAACGCGCACGTGGATTTCTACCAAACGACGTGCTAAGCATGCCGATGCTGCTCTTTTTAGCACCCGCGCACGCATTTGTGCGAAAACGCGTTTTAAGCATGCACATGCATCTTTTGGTAGACGCGGATGAAGTTTTCTGCAAAACCACAAGATGTGCATGCAAATGGTGCTTTTTGCAGAACGCGCACGTGGATTTCTACCAGACGACGTGCTAAGCATGCCGATGCTGCTCTTTTTAGCACCCGCGCACGGATTTGTGCGAAAACGCGTTTTAAGCATGCACATGCATCTTTTGGTAGACGCGGATGAAGTTTTCTGCAAAACCACAAGATGTGCATGCAAATGGTGCTTTTGGCAGAACGCGCCCGTGGATTTGTACCAAACGACGTGCTAAGCATGCCGATGCTGCTCCTTTTAGCACCCGCGCACGGATTTGTGCGAAAATGCGTTTTAAGCATGCACATGCATCTTTTGGTAGACGCGGATGAAGTTTTCTGCAAAACCAGAAGATGTGCATGCAAATGGTGCTTTTGGCAGAACGCGCACGTGGATTTCTACCAAACGACCTGCTAAGCATGCCGATGCTGCTCTTTTTAGCACCCGCGCACGGATTTGTGCGAAAACGCGTTTTAAGCATGCACATGCATCTTTTGGTAGACGCGGATGAAGTTTTCTGCAAAACCACAAGATGTGCATGCAAATGGTGCTTTTGGCAGAACGCGCACGTGGATTTCTACCAAACGACGTGCTAAGCATGCCGATGCTGCTCTTTTTAGCACCCGCGCACGGATTTGTGCGAAAACGCGTTTTAAGCATGCACACGCATCTTTTGGTAGACGCGGATGAAGTTTTCTGCAAAACCACAAGATGTGCATGCAAATGGTGCTTTTGGCAGAACGCGCACGTGGATTTCTACCAAACGACGTTCTAAGCATGCCGATGCTGCTCTTTTTAGCACCCGCGCGCGCATTTGTGCGAAAACGCGTTTTAAGCATGCACATGCCTCTTTTGGTAGACGCGGATGAAGTTTTCTACAAAACTACAAGATGTACATGCAAATAGTGCTTTTTGCAGAACGCGCACGTGGATTTCTACCAAACGACGTGCTAAGCATGCCGATGCTACTCTTTTTAGCACCCGCGCACGCATTTGTGCGAAAACGCGTTTTAAGCATGCACATGCATCTTTTGGTAGACGCGGATGAAGTTTTCTGCAAAACCACAAGATGTGCATGCAAATGGTGCTTTTTGCAGAACGCGCACGTGGATTTCTACCAAACGACGTGCTAAGCATGCCGATGCTGCTCTTTTTAGCACCCGCGCACGGATTTGTGCGAAAACGTGTTTTAAGCATGCACATGCATCTTTTGTTAGACGCGGATGAAGTTTTCTGCAAAACCACAAGATGTGCATGCAAATGGTGCTTTTGGCAGAACGCGCACGTGGATTTCTACCAAACGACGTGCTAAGCATGCCGATGCTGCTCTTTTTAGCACCCGCGCACGCATTTGTGCGAAAACGCGTTTTAAGCATGCACATGCATCTTTTGGTAGACGCGGATGAAGTTTTCTGCAAAACCACAAGATGTGCATGCAAATGGTGCTTTTGGCAGAACGCGCACGTGGATTTCTACCAAACGACGTGCTAAGCATGCCGATGCTGCTCTTTTTAGCACCCACGCACGGATTTGTGCGAAAACGCGTTTTAAGCATGCACATGCATCTTTTGGTAGACGCGGATGAAGTTTTCTGCAAAACCACAAGATGTGCATGCAAATGGTGCTTTTGGCAGAACGCGCACGTGGATTTCTACCAAACGACGTGCTAAGCATGCCGATGCTGCTCTTTTTAGCACCCGCGCACGCATTTGTGCGAAAACGCGTTTTAAGCATGCACATGCATCTTTTGGTAGACGCGGATGAAGTTTTCTGCAAAACCACAAGATGTGCATGCAAATGGTGCTTTTGGCAGAACGCGCACGTGGATTTCTACCAAACGACGTGCTAAGCATGCCGATGCTGCTCTTTTTAGCACCCGCGCACGCATTTGTGCGAAAACGCGTTTTAAGCATGCACATGCATCTTTTGGTAGACGCGGATGAAGTTTTCTGCAAAACCACAAGATGTGCATGCAAATGGTGCTTTTTGCAGAACGCGCACGTGGATTTCTACCAAACGACGTGCTAAGCATGCCGATGCTGCTCTTTTTAGCACCCGCGCACGGATTTGTGCGAAAACGTGTTTTAAGCATGCACATGCATCTTTTGGTAGACGCGGATGAAGTTTTCTGCAAAACCACAAGATGTGCATGCAAATGGTGCTTTTGGAAGAACGCGCACGTGGATTTCTACCAAACGACGTGCTAAGCATGCCGATGCTGCTCTTTTTAGCACCCGCGCACGGATTTGTGCGAAAATGCGTTTTAAGCATGCACATGCATCTTTTGGTAGACGCGGATGAAGTTTTCTGCAAAACCAGAAGATGTGCATGCAAATGGTGCTTTTGGCAGAACGCGCACGTGGATTTCTACCAAACGACGTGCTAAGCATGCCGATGCTGCTCTTTTTAGCACCCGCGCACGGATTTGTGCGAAAACGCGTTTTAAGCATGCACATGCATCTTTTGGTAGACGCGGATGAAGTTTTCTGCAAAACCACAAGATGTGCATGCAAATGGTGCTTTTGGCAGAACGCGCACGTGGATTTCTACCAAACGACGTGCTAAGCATGCCGATGCTGCTCTTTTTAGCACCCGCGCACGGATTTGTGCGAAAACGCGTTTTAAGCATGCACATGCATCTTTTGGTAGACGCGGATGAAGTTTTCTGCAAAACCACAAGATGTGCATGCAAATGGTGCTTTTGGCAGAACGCGCAGGTGGATTTCTACCAAACGACGTGCTAAGCATGCCGATGCTGCTCTTTTTAGCACCCGCGCACGGATTTGTGCGAAAACGCGTTTTAAGCATGCACATGCATCTTTTGGTAGACGCGGATGAAGTTTTCTGCAAAACCACAAGATGTGCATGCAAATGGTGCTTTTGGCAGAACGCGCACGTGGATTTCTACCAAACGACGTGCTAAGCATGCCGATGCTGCTCTTTTTAGCACCCGCGCACGGATTTGTGCGAAAACGCGTTTTAAGCATGCACATGCATCTTTTGGTAGACGCGGATGAAGTTTTCTGCAAAACCACAAGATGTGCATGCAAATGGTGCTTTTGGCAGAACGCGCACGTGGATTTCTACCAAACGACGTGCTAAGCATGCCGATGCTGCTCTTTTTAGCACCCGCACACGGATTTGTGCGAAAACGCGTTTTAAGCATGCACATGCATCTTTTGGTAGACGCGGATGAAGTTTTCTGCAAAACCACAAGATGTGCATGCAAATGGTCCTTTTGGCAGAACGCGCACGTGGATTTCTACCAAACGACGTGCTAAGCATGCCGATGCTGCTCTTTTTAGCACCCACGCACGGATTTGTGCGAAAACGCGTTTTAATCATGCACATGCATCTTTTGGTAGACGCGGATGAAGTTTTCTGCAAAACCACAAGATGTGCATGCAAATGGTGCTTTTGGCAGAACGCGCACGTGGATTTCTACCAAACGACGTGCTAAGCATGCCGATGCTGCTCTTTTTAGCACCCGCGCACGCATTTGTGCGAAAACGCGTTTTAAGCATGCACATGCATCTTTTGGTAGACGCGGATGAAGTTTTCTGCAAAACCACAAGATGTGCATGCAAATGGTGCTTTTTGCAGTCGCGCACGTGGATTTCTACCAAACGACGTGCTAAGCATGCCGATGCTGCTCTTTTTAGCACCCGCGCACGGATTTGTGCGAAAACGCGTTTTAAGCATGCACATGCATCTTTTGGTAGACGCGGATGAAGTTTTCTGCAAAACCACAAGATGTGCATGCAAATGGTGCTTTTGGCAGAACGCGCACGTGGATTTCTACCAAATGACGTGCTAAGCATGCCGATGCTGCTCTTTTTAGCACCCGCGCACGGATTTGTGCGAAAACGCGTTTTAAGCATGCACATGCATCTTTTGGTAGACGCGGATGAAGTTTTCTGCCAAACCACAAGATGTGCATGCAAATGGTGCTTTTGGCAGAACGCGCACGTGGATTTCTACCAAACGACGTGCTAAGCATGCCGATGCTGCTCTTTTTAGCACCCGCGCACGGATTTGTGCGAAAACGCGTTTTAAGCATGCACATGCATCTTTTGGTAGACGCGGATGAAGTTTTCTGCAAAACCACAAGATGTGCATGCAAATGGTGCTTTTGGCAGAACGCGCACGTGGATTTCTACCAAACGACGTGCTAAGCATGCCGATGCTGCTCTTTTTAGCACCCACGCACGGATTTGTGCGAAAACGCGTTTTAAGTATGCACATGCATCTTTTGGTAGACGCGGATGAAGTTTTCTGCAAAACCACAAGATGTGCATGCAAATGGTGCTTTTGGCAGAACGCGCACGTGGATTTCTACCAAACGACGTGCTAAGCATGCCGATGCTGCTCTTTTTAGCACCCGCGCACGCATTTGTGCGAAAACGCGTTTTAAGCATGCACATGCATCTTTTGGTAGACGCGGATGAAGTTTTCTGCAAAACCACAAGATGTGCATGCAAATGGTGCTTTTGTCAGAACGCGCACGTGGATTTCTACCAAACGACGTGCTAAGCATGCCGATGCTGCTCTTTTTAGCACCCGCGCACGCATTTGTGCGAAAACGCGTTTTAAGCATGCACATGCATCTTTTGGTAGACGCGGATGAAGTTTTCTGCAAAACCACAAGATGTGCATGCAAATGGTGCTTTTGGCAGAACGCGCACGTGGATTTCTACCAAACGACGTGCTAAGCATGCCGATGCTGCTCTTTTTAGCACCCGCGCACGCATTTGTGCGAAAACGCGTTTTAAGCATGCACATGCATCTTTTGGTAGACGCGGATGAAGTTTTCTGCAAAACCACAAGATGTGCATGCAAATGGTGCTTTTTGCAGAACGCGCACGTGGATTTCTACCAGACGACGTGCTAAGCATGCCGATGCTGCTCTTTTTAGCACCCGCGCACGGATTTGTGCGAAAACGCGTTTTAAGCATGCACATGCATCTTTTGGTAGACGCGGATGAAGTTTTCTGCCAAACCACAAGATGTGCATGCAAATGGTGCTTTTGGCAGAACGCGCACGTGGATTTCTACCAAACGACGTGCTAAGCATGCCGATGCTGCTCTTTTTAGCACCCGCGCACGGATTTGTGCGAAAACGCGTTTTAAGCATGCACATGCATCTTTTGGTAGACGCGGATGAAGTTTTCTGCAAAACCACAAGATGTGCATGCAAATGGTGCTTTTGGCAGAACGCGCACGTGGATTTCTACCAAACGACGTGCTAAGCATGCCGCTGCTGCTCTTTTTAGCACCCACGCACGGATTTGTGCGAAAACGCGTTTTAAGTATGCACATGCATCTTTTGGTAGACGCGGATGAAGTTTTCTGCAAAACCACAAGATGTGCATGCAAATGGTGCTTTTGGCAGAACGCGCACGTGGATTTCTACCAAACGACGTGCTAAGCATGCCGATGCTGCTCTTTTTAGCACCCGCGCACGCATTTGTGCGAAAACGCGTTTTAAGCATGCACATGCATCTTTTGGTAGACGCGGATGAAGTTTTCTGCAAAACCACAAGATGTGCATGCAAATGGTGCTTTTGTCAGAACGCGCACGTGGATTTCTACCAAACGACGTGCTAAGCATGCCGATGCTGCTCTTTTTAGCACCCGCGCACGCATTTGTGCGAAAACGCGTTTTAAGCATGCACATGCATCTTTTGGTAGACGCGGATGAAGTTTTCTGCAAAACCACAAGATGTGCATGCAAATGGTGCTTTTGGCAGAACGCGCACGTGGATTTCTACCAAACGACGTGCTAAGCATGCCGATGCTGCTCTTTTTAGCACCCGCGCACGCATTTGTGCGAAAACGCGTTTTAAGCATGCACATGCATCTTTTGGTAGACGCGGATGAAGTTTTCTGCAAAACCACAAGATGTGCATGCAAATGGTGCTTTTTGCAGAACGCGCACGTGGATTTCTACCAGACGACGTGCTAAGCATGCCGATGCTGCTCTTTTTAGCACCCGCGCACGGATTTGTGCGAAAACGCGTTTTAAGCATGCACATGCATCTTTTGGTAGACGCGGATGAAGTTTTCTGCAAAACCACAAGATGTGCATGCAAATGGTGCTTTTGGCAGAACGCGCACGTGGATTTCTACCAAACGACGTGCTAAGCATGCCGATGCTGCTCTTTTTAGCACCCGCGCACGGATTTGTGCGAAAACGCGTTTTAAGCATGCACATGCATCTTTTGGTAGACGCGGATGAAGTTTTCTGCAAAACCACAAGATGTGCATGCAAATGGTGCTTTTGGCAGAACGCGCACGTTAATTTCTACCAAACGACGTGCTAAGCATGCCGATGCTGCTCTTTTTAGCACCCACGCACGGATTTGTGCGAAAACGCGTTTTAAGCATGCACATGCATCTTTTGGTAGACGCGGATGAAGTTTTCTGCAAAACCACAAGATGTGCATGCAAATGGTGCTTTTGGCAGAACGCGCACGTGGATTTCTACCAAACGACGTGCTAAGCATGCCGATGCTGCTCTTTTTAGCACCCGCGCACGGATTTGTGCGAAAACGCGTTTTAAGCATGCACATGCATCTTTTGGTAGACGCGGATGAAGTTTTCTGCAAAACCACAAGATGTGCATGCAAATGGTGCTTTTGGCAGAACGCGCACGTGGATTTCTACCAAACGACGTGCTAAGCATGCGGATGCTGCTCTTTTTAGCACCCGCGCACGCATTTGTGCGAAAACGCGTTTTAAGCATGCACATGCATCTTTTGGTAGACGCGGATGAAGTTTTCTGCAAAACCACAAGATGTGCATGCAAATGGTGCTTTTGGCAGAACGCGCACGTGGATTTCTACCAAACGACGTGCTAAGCATGCCGATGCTGCTCTTTTTAGCACCCGCGCACGGATTTGTGCGAAAACGCGTTTTAAGCATGCACATGCATCTTTTGGTAGACGCGGATGAAGTTTTCTGCAAAACCACAAGATGTGCATGCAAATGGTGCTTTTGGCAGAACGCGCACGTGGATTTCTACCAAACGACGTGCTAAGCATGCCGATGCTGCTCTTTTTAGCACCCGCGCACGCATTTGTGCGAAAACGCGTTTTAAGCATGCACATGCATCTTTTGGTAGACGCGGATGAAGTTTTCTGCAAAACCACAAGATGTGCATGCAAATGGTGCTTTTTGCAGAACGCGCACGTGGATTTCTACCAAACGACGTGCTAAGCATGCCGATGCTGCTCTTTTTAGCACCCGCGCACGCATTTGTGCGAAAACGCGTTTTAAGCATGCACATGCATCTTTTGGTAGACGCGGATGAAGTTTTCTGCAAAACCACAACATGTGCATGCAAATGGTGCTTTTTGCAGAACGCGCACGTGGATTTCTACCAAACGACGTGCTAAGCATGCCGATGCTGCTCTTTTTAGCACCCGCGCACGGATTTGTGCGAAAACGCGTTTTAAGCATGCACATGCATCTTTTGGTAGACGCGGATGAAGTTTTCTGCAAAACCACAAGATGTGCATGCAAATGGTGCTTTTGGCAGAACGCGCACGTGGATTTCTACCAAACGACGTGCTAAGCATGCCGATGCTGCTCTTTTTAGCACCCGCGCACGGATTTGTGCAAAAACGCGTTTTAAGCATGCACATGCATCTTTTGGTAGACGCCGATGAAGTTTTCTGCAAAACCACAATATGTGCATGCAAATGGTGCTTTTGGCAGAACGCGCACGTGGATTTCTACCAAACGACGTGCTAAGCATGCCGATGCTGCTCTCTTTAGCGCCCGCGCACGCATTTGTGCGAAAACGCGTTTTAAGCATGCACATGCACCTTTTGGTAGACGCGGATGAAGTTTTCTGCAAAACCACAAGATGTGCGTGCAAATGGTGCTTTTGGCAGAACGCGCACGTGGATTTCTACCAAACTACGTGCTAAGCATGCCGATGCTGCTCTTTTTAGCACCCGCGCACGGATTTGTGCGAAAACGCGTTTTAAGCATGCACATGCATCTTTTGGTAGACGCGGATGAAGTTTTCTGCAAAACCACAAGATGTGCATGCAAATGGTACTTTTGGCAGAACGCGCACGTGGTTTTCTACCAAACGACGTGCTAAGCATGCCGATGCTGCTCTTTTTAGCACCCGCGCACGGATTTGTGCGAAAACGCGTTTTAAGCATGCACATGCATTTTTTGGTAGACGCGGATGAAGTTTTCTGCAAAACCACAAGATGTGCATGCAAATGGTGCTTTTGGCAGAACGCGCACGTGGATTTCTACCAAACGACGTGCTAAGCATGCCGATGCTGCTCTTTTTAGCACCCGCGCACGCATTTGTGCGAAAACGCGTTTTAAGCATGCACATGCATCTTTTGGTAGACGCGGATGAAGTTTTCTGAAAAACCACAAGATGTGCATGCAAATGGTGCTTTTCGCAGAACGCGCACGTGGATTTCTACCAAACGACGTGCTAAGCATGCCGATGCTGCTCTTTTTAGCACCCGCGCACGCATTTGTGCGAAAACGCGTTTTAAGCATGCACAGCATCTTTTGGTAGACGCGGATGAAGTTTTCTGCAAAACCACAAGATGTGCGTGCAAATGGTGCTTTTTGCAGAACGCGCACGTGGATTTCTACCAAACGACGTGCTAAGCATGCCGATGCTGCTCTTTTTAGCACCCGCGCACGCATTTGTGCGAAAACGCGTTTTAAGCATGCACATGCATCTTTTGGTAGACGCGGATGAAGTTTTCTGCAAAACCACAACATGTGCATGGAAATGGTGCTTTTTGCAGAACGCGCACGTGGATTTCTACCAAACGACGTGCTAAGCATGCCGATGCTGCTCTTTTTAGCGCCCGCGCACGGATTTGTGCAAAAACGCGTTTTAAGCATGCACATGCATCTTTTGGTAGACGCCGATGAAGTTTTCTGCAAAACCACAAGATGTGCATGCAAATGGTGCTTTTGGCAGAACGCGCACGTGGATTTCTACCAAACGACGTGCTAAGCATGCCGATGCTTCTCTTTTTAGCACCCGCGCACGCATTTGTGCGAAAACGCGTTTTAAGCATGTACATGCATCTTTTGGTAGACGCGGATGAAGTTTTCTGCAAAACCACAACATGTGCATGCAAATGGTGCTTTTTGCAGAACGCGCACGTGGATTTCTACCAAACGACGTGCTAAGCATGCCGATGCTGCTCTTTTTAGCACCCGCGCACGGATTTGTGCGAAAACGCGTTTTAAGCATGCATGCATCTTTTGGTAGACGCCGATGAAGTTTTCTGCAAAACCACAATATGTGCATGCAAATGGTGCTTTTGGCAGAACGCGCACGTTAATTTCTACCAAACGACGTGCTAAGCATGCCGATGCTGCTCTTTTTAGCACCCGCGCACGCATTTGTGCGAAAACGCGTTTTAAGCATCAAGAGCAGCATCGGCATGCTTAGCACGTCGTTTGGTAGAAATCCACGTGCGCGTTCAGCCAAAAGCACCATTTGCATGCACATCTTGTGGTTTTGCAGAAAACTTCATCCGCGTCTACCAAAAGATGCATGTGCATGCTTCAAACGCGTTTTCGCACAAATGCGTGCGCGGGTGCTAAAAAGAGCAGCATCCGCATGCTTAGCACGTCGTTTGGTAGAAATCCACGTGCGCGTTCTGCCAAAAGCACCATTTGCCTGCACATCTTGTGGTTTTGCAGAAAACTTCATCCGCGTCTACCAAAAGATGCATGTGCATGCTTAAAACGCGTTTTCGCACAAATCCGTGCGCGGCTGCTAAAATGAGCAGCATCGGCATGCTTAGCACGTCGTTTGGTAGAAATCCACGTGCGCGTTCTGCCAAAAGCACCATTTGCATGCACATCTTGTGGTTTTGCAGAAAACTTCATCCGCGTCTACCAAAAGATGCATGTGCATGCTTAAAACGCGTTTTCGCACAAATCCGTGCGCGGGTGCTAAAAAGAGCAGCATCGGCATGCTTAGCACGTCGTTTGGTAGAAATCCGCGTGCGCGTTCTGCCAAAAGCACCATTTGCATGCACATCTTGTGGTTTTGCAGAAAACTTCATCCGCGTCTACCAAAAGATGCATGTGCATGCTTAAAACGCGTTTTCGCACAAATCCGTGCGCGGGTGCTAAAAAGAGCAGCATCGGCATGCTTAGCACGTCGTTTGGTAGAAATCCACGTGCGCGTTCTGCCAACAGCACCATTTGCATGCACATCTTCTGGTATTGCAGAAAACTTCATCCGCGTCTACCAAAAGATGCATGTGCATGCTTAAAACGCGTTTTCGCACAAATCCGTGCGCGGGTGCTAAAAAGAGCAGCATCGGCATGCTTAGCACGTGGTTTGGTAGAAATCCACGTGCGCGTTCTGCAAAAAGCACCATTTGCATGCACATCTTGTGGTTTTGCAGAAAACTTCATCCGCGTCTACCAAAAGATGCATGTGCATGCTTAAAACGCGTTTTCGCACAAATCCGTGCGCGGGTGCTAAAAAGAGCAGCATCGGCATGCTTAGCACGTCGTTTGGTAGAAATCCACGTGCGCGTTCTGCCAAAAGCACCATTTGCATGCACATCTTGTGGTTTTGCAGAAAACTTCATCCGCGTCTACCAAAAGATGCATGTGCATGCTTAAAACGCGTTTTCGCACAAATGCGTGCGCGGGTGCTAAAAAGAGCAGCATCGGCATGCTTAGCACGTCGTTTGGTAGAAATCCACGTGCGCGTTCTGCCAAAAGCACCATTTGCATGCACATCTTGTGGTTTTGCAGAAAACTTCATCCGCGTCTACCAAAAGATGCATGTGCATTCTTAAAATGCGTTTTCGCACAAATCCGTGCGCGGGTGCTAAAAAGAGCAGCATCGGCATGCTTAGCACGTCGTTTGGTAGAAATCCACGTGCGCGTTCTGCCAAAAGCACCATTTGCATGCACATCTTGCGGTTTTGCAGAAAACTTCATCCGCGTCTACCAAAAGATGCATGTGCATGCTTAAAACGCGTTTTCGCACAAATCCGTGCGCGGGTGCTAAATGAGCAGCATCGGCATGCTTAGCACGTCGTTTGGTAGAAATCCACGTGCGCGTTCTGCCAAAAGCACCATTTGCATGCACATCTTGTGGTTTTGCAGAAAACTTCATCCGCGTCTACCAAAAGATGCATGTGCATGCTTTTCGCACAAATCCGTGCGCGGGTGCTAAAAAGAGCAGCATCGGCATGCTTAGCACGTCGTTTGGTAGAAATCCACGTGCGCGTTCTGCCAAAAGCACCATTTGCATGCACATCTTGTGGTTTTGCAGAAAACTTCATCCGCGTCTACCAAAAGATGCATGTGCATGCTTAAAACGCGTTTTCGCACAAATCCGTGCGCGTGTGCTAAAAAGAGCAGCATCGGCATGCTTAGCACGTCGTTTGGTAGAAATCCACGTGCGCGTTCTGCCAAAAGCACCATTTGCATGCACATCTTGTGGTTTTGCAGAAAACTTCATCCGCGTCTACCAAAAGATGCATGTGCATGCTTAAAACGCGTTTTCGCACAAATCCGTGCGCGGGTGCTAAAAAGAGCAGCATCGGCATGCTTAGCACGTCGTTTGGTAGAAATCCACGTGCGCGTTCTGCCAAAAGCACCATTTGCATGCACATCTTGTGGTTTTGCAGAAAACTTCGTCCGCGTCTACCAAAAGATGCATGTGCATGCTCAAAACGCGTTTTCGCACAAATCCGTGCGCGGGTGCTAAAAAGAGGAGCATCGGCATGCTTAGCACGTCGTTTGGTAGAAATCCACGTGCGCGTTCTGCCAAAAGCACCATTTGCATGCACATCTTGTGGTTTTGCAGAAAACTTCATCCGCGTCTACCAAAAGATGCATGTGCATGCTTAAAACGCGTTTTCGCACAAATCCGTGCGCGGGTGCTAAAAAGAGCAGCATCGGCATTCTTAGCACGTAGTTTGCTAGAAATCCACGTGCGCGTTCTGCCAAAAGCACCATTTGCACGCACATCTTGTGATTTTGCAGAAAACTTCATCCGCGTTTACCAAAAGATGCATGTGCATGCTTAAAACGCGTTTTCGCACAAATGCGTGCGCGGGTGCTAAAAAGAGCAGCATCGGCATGCTTAGCACGTCGTTTGGTAGAAATCCACGTACGCGTTCTGCCAAAAGCACCATTTGCATGCACATATTGTGGTTTTGCAGAAAACTTCATCGGCGTCTACCAAAAGATGCATGTGCATGCTTAAAACGCGTTTTTTGCACAAATCCGTGCGCGGGTGCTAAAAAGAGCAGCATCGGCATGCTTAGCACGTCGTTTGGTAGAAATTTACGTGCGCGTTCTGCCAAAAGCACCATTTGCATGCACATCTTCTGGTTTTGCAGAAAACTTCATCCGCGTCTACCAAAAGATGCATGTGCATGCTTAAAACGCGTTTTCGCACAAATCCGTGTGCGGGTGCTAAAAAGAGCAGCATCGGCATGCTTAGCACGTCGTTTGGTAGAAATCCACGTGCGCGTTCTGCAAAAAGCACCATTTGCATGCACATGTCGTGGTTTTGCAGAAAACTTCATCCGCGTCTACCAAAAGATGCATGTGCATGCTTAAAACGCGTTTTCGCACAAATGCGTGCGCGGGTGCTAAAAAGAGCAGCATCGGCATGCTTAGCACGTCGTTTGGTAGAAATCCACGTGCGCGTTCTGCAAAAAGCACCATTTGCATGCACATCTTGTGGTTTTTCAGAAAACTTCATCCGCGTCTACCAAAAGATGCATGTGCATGCTTAAAACGCGTTTTCGCACAAATGCGTGCGCGGGTGCTAAAAAGAGCAGCATCGGCATGCTTAGCACGTCGTTTGGTAGAAATCCACGTGCGCGTTCTGCCAAAAGCACCATTTGCATGCACATCTTGTGGTTTTGCAGAAAACTTCATCCGCGTCTACCAAAAGATGCATCTGCATGCTTAAAACGCGTTTTCGCACAAATCCGTGCGCGGGTGCTAAAACGAGCAGCATCGGCATGCTTAGCACGTCGTTTGGTAGAAATCCACGTGCGCGTTCTGCCAAAAGCACCATTTGCATGCACATCTTGTGGTTTTGCAGAAAACTTCATCCGCGTCTACCAAAAGATGCATGTGCATGCTTAAAACGCGTTTTCGCACAAATGCGTGCGCGGGTGCTAAAAAGAGCAGCATCCGCATGCTTAGCACGTCGTTTGGTAGAAATCCACGTGCGCGTTCTGCCAAAAGCACCATTTGCCTGCACATCTTGTGGTTTTGCAGAAAACTTCATCCGCGTCTACCAAAAGATGCATGTGCATGCTTAAAACGCGTTTTCGCACAAATCCGTGCGCGGCTGCTAAAATGAGCAGCATCGGCATGCTTAGCACGTCGTTTGGTAGAAATCCACGTGCGCGTTCTGCCAAAAGCACCATTTGCATGCACATCTTGTGGTTTTGCAGAAAACTTCATCCGCGTCTACCAAAAGATGCATGTGCATGCTTAAAACGCGTTTTCGCACAAATCCGTGCGCGGGTGCTAAAAAGAGCAGCATCGGCATGCTTAGCACGTCGTTTGGTAGAAATCCACGTGCGCGTTCTGCCAACAGCACCATTTGCATGCACATCTTGTGGTTTTGCAGAAAACTTCATCCGCGTCTACCAAAAGATGCATGTGCATGCTTAAAACGCGTTTTCGCACAAATCCGTGCGCGGGTGCTAAAAAGAGCAGCATCGTCATGCTTAGCACGTCGTTTGGTAGAAATCCACGTGCGCGTTCTGCCAAAAGCACCATTTGCATGCACATCTTGTGGTTTTGCAGAAAACTTCATCCGCGTCTACCAAAAGATGCATGTGCATGCTTAAAACGCGTTTTCGCACAAATCCGTGCGCGGGTGCTAAAAAGAGCAGCATCGGCATGCTTAGCACGTGGTTTGGTAGAAATCCACGTGCGCGTTCTGCAAAAAGCACCATTTGCATGCACATCTTGTGGTTTTGCAGAAAACTTCATCCGCGTCTACCAAAAGATGCATGTGCATGCTTAAAACGCGTTTTCGCACAAATCCGTGCGCGGGTGCGAAAAAGAGCAGCATCGGCATGCTTAGCACGTCGTTTGGTAGAAATCCACGTGCGCGTTCTGCCAAAAGCACCATTTGCATGCACATCTTGTGGTTTTGCAGAAAACTTCATCCGCGTCTACCAAAAGATGCATGTGCATGCTTAAAACGCGTTTTCGCACAAATGCGTGCGCGGGTGCTAAAAAGAGCAGCATCGGCATGCTTAGCACGTCGTTTGGTAGAAATCCACGTGCGCGTTCTGCCAAAAGCACCATTTGCATGCACATCTTGTGGTTTTGCAGAAAACTTCATCCGCGTCTACCAAAAGATGCATGTGCATGCTTAAAACGCGTTTTCGCACAAATCCGTGCGCGGGTGCTAAAAAGAGCAGCATCGGCATGCTTAGCACGTCGTTTGGTAGAAATCCACGTGCGCGTTCTGCCAAAAGCACCATTTGCATGCACATCTTGTGGTTTTGCAGAAAACTTCATCCGCGTCTACCAAAAGATGCATGTGCATGCTTAAAACGCGTTTTCGCACAAATCCGTGCGCGGGTGCTAAATGAGCAGCATCGGCATGCTTAGCACGTCGTTTGGTAGAAATCCACGTGCGCGTTCTGCCAAAAGCACCATTTGCATGCACATCTTGTGGTTTTGCAGAAAACTTCATCCGCGTCTACCAAAAGATGCATGTGCATGCTTTTCGCACAAATCCGTGCGCGGGTGCTAAAAAGAGCAGCATCGGCATGCTTAGCACGTCGTTTGGTAGAAATCCACGTGCGCGTTCTGCCAAAAGCACCATTTGCATGCACATCTTGTGGTTTTGCAGAAAACTTCATCCGCGTCTACCAAAAGATGCATGTGCATGCTTTTCGCACAAATCCGTGCGCGGGTGCTAAAAAGAGCAGCATCGGCATGCTTAGCACGTCGTTTGGTAGAAATCCACGTGCGCGTTCTGCCAAAAGCACCATTTGCATGCACATCCTGTGGTTTTGCAGAAAACTTCATCCGCGTCTACCAAAAGATGCATGTGCATGCTTAAAACGCGTTTTCGCACAAATGCGTGCGCGGGTGCTAAAAAGAGCAGCATCGGCATGCTTAGCACGTCGTTTGGTAGAAATCCACGTGCGCGTTCTGCCAAAAGCACCATTTGCATGCACATGTTGTGGTTTTTCAGAAAACTTCATCCGCGTCTACGAAAAGATGCATGTGCATGCTTAAAACGCGTTTTCGCACAAATGCGTGCGCGGGTGCTAAAAAGAGCAGCATCGGCATGCTTAGCACGTCGTTTGGTAGAAATCCACGTGCGCGTTCTGCCAAAAGCACCATTTGCATGCACATCTTGTGGTTTTGCAGAAAACTTCATCCGCGTCTACCAAAAGATGCATCTGCATGCTTAAAACGCGTTTTCGCACAAATCCGTGCGCGGGTGCTAAAAAGAGCAGCATCGGCATGCTTAGCACGTCGTTTGGTAGAAATCCACGTGCGCGTTCTGCCAAAAGCACCATTTGCATGCACATCTTGTGGTTTTGCAGAAAACTTCATCCGCGTCTACCAAAAGATGCATGTGCATGCTTAAAACGCGTTTTCGCACAAATGCGTGCGCGGGTGCTAAAAAGAGCAGCATCGACATGCTTAGCACGTCGTTTGGTAGAAATCCACGTGCGCGTTCTGCCAAAAGCACCATTTGCATGCACATCTTGTGGTTTTGCAGAAAACTTCATCCGCGTCTACCAAAAGATGCATGTGCATGCTTAAAACGCGTTTTCGCACAAATGCGTGCGCGGGTGCTAAAAAGAGCAGCATCGGCATGCTTAGCACGTCGTTTGGTAGAAATCCACGTGCGCGTTCTGCCAAAAGCACCATTTGCATGCACATCTTGTCGTTTTGCAGAAAACTTCATCCGCGTCTACCAAACCACAAGATGTGCATGCTTAAAACGCGTTTTCGCACAAATCCGTGCGCGGGTGCTAAAAAGAGCAGCATCGGCATGCTTAGCACGTCGTTTGGTAGAAATCCACGTGCGCGTTCTGCCAAAAGCACCATTTGCATGCACATCTTGTGGTTTTGCAGAAAACTTCATCCGCGTCTACCAAAAGATGCATGTGCATGCTTAAAACGCGTTTTCGCACAAATGCGTGCGCGGGTGCTAAAAAGAGCAGCATCGGCATGCTTAGCACGTCGTTTGGTAGAAATCCACGTGCGCGTTCTGCCAAAAGCACCATTTGCATGCACATCTTGTGGTTTTGCAGAAAACTTCATCCGCGTCTACCAAAAGATGCATGTGCATGCTTAAAACGCGTTTTCGCACAAATGCGTGCGCGGGTGCTAAAAAGAGCAGCATCGGCATGCTTAGCACGTCGTTTGGTAGAAATCCACGTGCGCGTTCTGCCAAAAGCACCATTTGCATGCACATCTTGTCGTTTTGCAGAAAACTTCATCCGCGTCTACCAAAAGATGCATGTGCATGCTTAAAACGCGTTTTCGCACAAATGCGTGCGCGGGTGCTAAAAAGAGCAGCATCGGCATGCTTAGCACGTCGTTTGGTAGAAATCCACGTGCGCGTTCTGCCAAAAGCACCATTTGCATGCACATCTTGTGGTTTTGCAGAAAACTTCATCCGCGTCTACCAAAAGATGCATGTGCATGCTTAAAACGCGTTTTCGCACAAATCCGTGCGCGGGTGCTAAAAAGAGCAGCATCGGCATGCTTGGCACGTCGTTTGGTAGAAATCCACGTGCGCGTTCTGCCAAAAGCACCATTTGCATGCACATCTTGTGGTTTTGCAGAAAACTTCATCCGCGTCTACCAAAAGATGCATGTGCATGCTTAAAACGTGTTTTCGCACAAATCCGTGCGCGGGTGCTAAAAAGAGCAGCATCGGCATGCTTAGCACGTCGTTTGGGTTGGGTTGGGTTGGGTTGGGTTGGGTTAGGTTAGGTTGGGTTGGGTTAGGTTGGGTTAGGTTAGGTTAGGTTGGGTTGGGTTAGGTTAGGTTAGGTTAGGTTAGGTTAGGTTAGGTTAGGTTAGGTTAGGTTAGGTTAGGTTAGGTTGGGTTGGGTTGGGTTGGGTTGGGTTGGGTTGGGTTAGGTTAGGTTGGGTTAGGTTGGGTTAGGTTAGGTTAGGTTGGGTTAGGTTAGGTTGGGTTGGGTTGTGTTGGGTTGGGTTGGGTTGGGTTGGGTTAGGTTAGGTTGGGTTGGGTTGGGTTGGGTTAGGTTAGGTTAGGTTAGGTTAGGTTAGGTTGGGTTGGGTTGGGTTGGGTTGGGTTGGGTTGGGTTAGGTTAGGTTAGGTTAGGTTAGGTTAGGTTAGGTTAGGTTGGGTTGGGTTAGGTTAGGTTGGGTTAGGTTAGGTTAGGTTGGGTTAGGTTAGGTTAGGTTAGGTTAGGTTGGGTTAGGTTAGGTTAGGTTGGGTTAGGTTAGGTTAGGTTGGGTTAGGTTAGGTTAGGTTGGGTTAGGTTAGGTTGGGTTAGGTTAGGTTGGGTTGGGTTAGGTTAGGTTGGGTTGGGTTAGGTTGGGTTAGGTTAGGTTAGGTTAGGTTAGGTTAGGTTAGGTGTTAGATGTTAGATTAGATTAGATTAGATGTTAGGTTAGATGTTAGATGTTAGATTAGATTAGGTGTTAGGTTAGGTTAGGTTAGGTTAGGTTAGGTGAGGTTAGGTTAGGTTAGGTTAGGTTAGGTTAGATGTTAGATGTTAGATTAGATTAGATTTTAGGTTAGATGTTAGATGTTAGATTAGATGTTAGGTTAGGTTAGGTTAGGTTAGGTTAGGGTAAGTTAGGTTAGGTTGGGTTAGGTTAGGATTAGATGTTAGGTTAGATGTTAGATGTCAGATAAGATTAGATGTTAGGTTAGGTTAGGTTAGGTTTGCTAAGGTTAGGTTAGGTTAGGTTAGGTTAGGTTAGGTTAGGTTACGTTAGATGTTAGATGTTAGATTAGATTAGATGTTAGGTTAGATGTTAGATGTTAGATTAGATTAGATGTTAGGTTAGGTTAGGTTAGGTTAGGTTGGGTTAGGTTAGGTTAGGTTAGGTTAGGTTAGGTTACGTTAGATGTTAGATGTTAGATTAGATTAGATGTTAGGTTAGATGTTAGATGTTAGATTAGATTAGATGTTAGGTTAGGTTAGGTTAGGTTAGGTTAGGTTAGGTTGGGTTAGGTTAGGTGAGGTGAGGTTAGGTTAGGTTAGGTTATGTTAGGTTAGGTTAGGTTAGGTTAGGTTAGGATAGGTTAGGTTAGGTTAGGTTAGGTTGGGTTAGGTTAGGTTAGGTTAGGTTAATTTAGGATAGGTTAGGTTAGGTTAGGTTAGGTTATGTTAGGTTAGGTTAGATGTTAGATGTTAGATTAGATTAGATGTTAGGTTAGATGTTAGATGTTAGATTAGCTTAGATGTTAGGTTAGGTTAGGTTAGGTTAGGTGAGGTTAGGTTAGGTTAGGTTAGGTTATGTTAGGTTAGGTTAGGCTAGGTTAATTAGGTTAGGTTAGATGTTTGATGTTAGATGTTAGATTAGATTAGATTTTAGGTTAGATGTTAGATGTTAGATTAGATTAGATGTTAGGTTAGGTTAGGTTAGGTTAGGTTAGGTTAAGTTAGGTTAGATAGGTTAGGTTAGGTTAGGTTAGGCTAGGTTAGATGTTAGATGTTAGATTAGATTAGATGTTAGGTTAGATGTTAGATGTTAGATCAGATTAGATGTTAGGTTAGGTTAGGTTAGCTGAGGTGAGGTTAGGTTAGGTTAGGTTATGTTAGGTTATGTTAGGTTAGGTTAGGTTAGCTTAGGTTGGGTTAGGTTAGGTTAGGTTAGGTTAGGTTATATGTTAGATGTTAGATTAGATTAGATGTTAGGTTAGATGTTAAATTATATTAGATGTTAGGTTAGGTTAGGTTGGGTTAGGTTAGGTTAGGTTAGGTTTGGTTAGATGTTAGATGTTAGATTAGATTAGATGTTAGGTTAGATGTTAGATGTTAGATTAGATTAGATGTTAGGTTAGATGTTAAATTATATTAGATATTAGGTTAGGTTAGGTTAGGTTGGGTTAGGTTAGGTTAGGTTAGGTTAGGTTAGATGTTAGATGTTAGATTAGATTAGGTTAGGTTAGGTTGGGTTAGGTTAGGTTAGGTTAGGTGAGGTTAGGTTAGGTTAGGTTATGTTAGGTTAGGTTAGGTTAGGTTAGGTTAGGTGAGGTGAGGTTAGGTTAGGTTAGGTTATGTTAGGTTAGGTTAGGTTAGGTTAGGTTAGGTTAGATGTTAGATGTTAGATTAGATTAGATGTTAGGTTAGGTTAGGTTAGGTTGGGTTAGGTTAGGTTAGGTTAGGTTAGGTGAGGTGAGGTTAGGTTAGGTTATGTTAGGTTAGGTTAGGTTACGTTAGCTTAGATGTCAGATTAGATTAGATGTTAGGTTAGGTTAGGTTAGGTTAGCTGAGAATAGGTTAGGTTACGTTAGGTGAGGTTAGGTTAGGTTAGGTTAGGTTAGGTTAAGTTAGGTTAGGTTAGGTTAGGTTTGGTTAGGTTAGGTTAGGTTAGGTTAGGTTAAATGTTAGATGCTAGATTAGATTAGATATAAAGTTAGATGTTACATGTTAGATTAGATTAGATGTTAGGTTAGGTTAGGTTAGGTTAGATGTTAGATTAGATTAGATGTTAGGTTAGATGTTAGATGTTGGATTAGATTAGATGTTAGGTTAGGTTAGGTTAGGTTAGCTGAGAATAGGTTAGGTTACGTTAGGTGAGGTTAGGTTAGGTTAGGTTAGGTTAGGTGAGGTGAGGTTAGGTTAGGTTAGGTTATGTTAGGTTAGGTTAGGTTAGCTTAGGTTAGGTTAGGTTAGGTTAGTTTACGTTAGATGTTAGATGTTAGATTAGATTAGATGTTAGGTTAGATGTTACATTAGATTAGATGTTAGGTTAGGTTAGGTTAGGTTAGGTTAGGTTGGGTTAGGTTAGGTTAGGATAGGTTAGGTTAGGTTAGGTTATGTTAGGTTAGATGTTAGATGTTAGATTAGATTAGATGTTAGGTTAGGTTAGGTTAGGTTAGGTTAGTTTAGGTTAGGTTAGGTTAGGTTAGGATAGGTTAGGTTAGGTTAGGTTAGGTTAGGTTAGGTTAGGTTAGGTTAGGTTAGGTTAGGTTAGGTTAGGTTAGGTTAGGTTAGGTTAGGTTAGGTTAGGTTAGGTTAGGTTAGGTTAGGTTAGGTTAGGTTAGGTTAGGTTAGGTTAGGTTAGGTTAGGTTAGGTTAGGTTAGGTTAGGTTAGGTTAGGTTAGGTTAGGTTAGGTTAGGTTAGGTTAGTTAGGTTAGGTTAGGTTAGGTTAGGTTAGGTTAGGTTAGGTTAGGTTAGGTTAGGTTAGGTTAGGTTAGGTTAGGTTAGGTTAGGTTAGGTTAGGTTAGGTTAGGTTAGGTTAGGTTAGGTTAGGTTAGGTTAGGTTAGGTTAGGTTAGGTTAGGTTAGGTTAGGTTAGGTTAGGTTAGGTTAGGTTAGGTTAGGTTAGGTTAGGTTAGGTTAGGTTAGGTTAGGTTAGGTTAGGTTAGGTTAGGTTAGGTTAGGTTAGGTTAGGTTAGGTTAGGTTAGGTTAGGTTAGGTTAGGTTAGGTTAGGTTAGGTTAGGTTAGGTTAGGTTAGGTTAGGTTAGGTTAGGTTAGGTTAGGTTAGGTTAGGTTAGGTTAGGTTAGGTTAGGTTAGGTTAGGTTAGGTTAGGTTAGGTTAGGTTAGGTTAGGTTAGGTTAGGTTAGGTTAGGTTAGGTTAGGTTAGGTTAGGTTAGGTTAGGTTAGGTTAGGTTAGGTTAGGTTAGGTTAGGTTAGGTTAGGTT
>NW_027315316.1:0-40829 GCF_023375885.2 Dermacentor andersoni | reverse complement strand
ACACACGCGAGACAGATTTTGCATGCACATCTTGTGGTTTTGCAGAAAACTTCATCCGCGTGTACCAAAAGATGCATGTGCATGCTTAAAACGCGTTTTCGCACAAATCCGTGCGCGGGTGCTAAAAAGAGCAGCATCGGCATGCTTAGCACGTCGTTTGGTAGAAATCCACGTGCGCGTTCTGCCAAAAGCACCATTTGCATGCACATCTTCTGGTTTTGCAGAAAACTTCATCCGCGTCTACCAAAAGATGCATGTGCATGCTTAAAACGCGTTTTCGCACAAATCCGTGCGCGGGTGCTAAAAAGAGCAGCATCGGCATGCTTAGCACGTCGTTTGGTAGAAATCCACGTGCGCGCTCTGCCAAAAGCACCATTTGCATGCACATCTTGTGGTTTTGCAGAAAACTTCTTCCGCGTCTACCAAAAGATGCATGTGCATGCTTAAAACGCGTTTTCGCACAAATCCGTGCGCGGGTGCTAAAAAGAGCAGCATCGGCATGCTTAGCACGTCGTTTGGTAGAAATCCACGTGCGCGTTCTGCCAAAAGCACCATTTGCACGCACATCTTGTGGTTTTGCAGAAAACTTTCCGCGTCTACCAAAAGATGCATGTGCATGCTTAAAACGCGTTTTCGCACAAATGCGTGCGCGGGTGCTAAAAAGAGCAGCATCGGCATGCTTAGCACGTCGTTTGGTAGAAATCCACGTGCGCGTTCTGCCAAAAGCACCATTTGCATGCACATCTTCTGGTTTTGCAGAAAACTTCATCCGCGTCTACCAAAAGATGCATGTGCATGCTTAAAACGCGTTTTCGCACAAATCCGTGCGCGGGTGCTAAAAAGAGCAGCATCGGCATGCTTAGCACGTCGTTTGGTAGAAATCCACGTGCGCGTTCTGCAAAAAGCACCATTTGCATGCACATATTGTGGTTTTGCAGAAAACTTCATCCGCGTCTACTAAAAGATGCATGTGCATGCTTAAAACGCGTTTTCGCACAAATCCGTGCGCGGGTGCTAAAAAGAGCAGCATCGGCATGCTTAGCACGTCGTTTGGTAGAAATCCACGTGCGCGTTCTGCAAAAAGCACCATTTGCATGCACACCTTGTGGTTTTTGCAGAAAACTTCATCCGCGTCTACCAAAAGATGCATGTGCATGCTTAAAACGCGTTTTCGCACAAATGCGTGCACGGGTGCTAAAAGAGCAGCATCGGCATGCTTAGCACGTCGTTTGGTAGAAATCCACGTGCGCGTTCTGCCAAAAGCACCATTCGCATGCACATCTTGTGGTTTTGCAGAAAACTTCATCCGCGTCTACCAAAAGATGCATGTGCATGCTTAAAACGCGTTTTCGCACAAATCCGTGCGCGGGTGCTAAAAAGAGCAGCATCGGCATGCTTAGCACGTCGTTTGGTAGAAATCCACGTGCGCGTTCTGCCAAAAGCACCATTTGCATGCACATCTTCTGGTTTTGCAGAAAACTTCATCCGCGTCTACCAAAAGATGCATGTGCATGCTTAAAACGCGTTTTCGCACAAATCCGTGCGCGGGTGCTAAAAAGAGCAGCATCGGCATGCTTAGCACGTCGTTTGGTAGAAATCCACGTGCGCGTTCTGCCAAAAGCACCATTTGCATGCACATCTTGTGGTTTTGCAGAAAACTTCTTCCGCGTCTACCAAAAGATGCATGTGCATGCTTAAAACGCGTTTTCGCACAAATCCGTGCGCGGGTGCTAAAAAGAGCAGCATCGGCATGCTTAGCACGTCGTTTGGTAGAAATCCACGTGCGCGTTCTGCCAAAAGCACCATTTGCACGCACATCTTGTGGTTTTGCAGAAAACTTCATCCGCGTCTACCAAAAGATGCATGTGCATGCTTAAAACGCGTTTTCGCACAAATGCGTGCGCGGGTGCTAAAAAGAGCAGCATCGGCATGCTTAGCACGTCGTTTGGTAGAAATCCACGTGCGCGTTCTGCAAAAAGCACCATTTGCATGCACATCTTGTGGTTTTACAGAAAACTTCATCCGCGTCTACCAAAAGATGCATGTGCATGCTTAAAACGCGTTTTCGCACAAATGCGTGCGCGGGTGCTAAAAAGAGCAGCATCGGCATGCTTAGCACGTCGTTTGGTAGAAATCCGCGTGCGCGTTCTGCCAAAAGCACCATTTGCATGCACATCTTGTGGTTTTGCAGGAAACTTCATCCGCGTCTACCAAAAGATGCATTTGCATGCTTAAAACGCGTTTTCGCACAAATCCGTGCGCGGGTGCTAAAAGAGCAGCATCGGCATGCTTAGCACGTCGTTTGGTAGAAATCCCCGTGCGCGTTCTGCCAAAAGCACCATTTGCATGCACATCTTGTGGTTTTGCAGAAAACTTCATCCGCGTCTACCAAAAGATGCATGTGCATGCTTAAAACGCGTTTTCGCACAAATCCGTGCGCGGGTGCTAAAAAGAGCAGCATCGGCATGCTTAGCACGTCGTTTGGTAGAAATCCACGTGCGCGTTCTGCCAAAAGCACCATTTGCATGCACATCTTCTGGTTTTGCAGAAAACTTCATCCGCGTCTACCAAAAGATGCATGTGCATGCTTAAAACGCGTTTTCGCACAAATCCGTGCGCGGGTGCTAAAAAGGGCAGCATCGGCATGCTTAGCACGTCGTTTGGTAGAAATCCACGTGCGCGTTCTGCCAAAAGCACCATTTGCATGCACATCTTGTGGTTTTGCAGAAAACTTCATCCGCGTCTACCAAAAGATGCATGTGCATCCTTAAAACGCGTTTTCGCACAAATCCGTGCGCGGGTGCTAAAAAGAGCAGCATCGGCATGCTTAGCACGTCGTCTGGTAGAAATGCACGTGCGCGTTCTGCAAAAAGCACCATTTGCATGCACATCTTGTGGTTTTGCAGAAAACTTCATCCGCGTCTACCAAAAGATGCATGTGCATGCTAAAACGCGTTTTCGCACAAATGCGTGCGCGGGTGCTAAAAAGAGCAGCATCGGCATGCTTAGCACGTCGTTTGGTAGAAATCCGCGTGCGCGTTCTGCCAAAAGCACCATTTGCATGCACATCTTGTGGTTTTGCAGGAAACTTCATCCGCGTCTACCAAAAGGTGCATTTGCATGCTTAAAACGCGTTTTCGCACAAATCCGTGCGCGGGTGCTAAAAAGAGCAGCATCGGCATGCTTAGCACGTCGTTTGGTAGAAATCCCCGTGCGCGTTCTGCCAAAAGCACCATTTGCATGCACATCTTGTGGTTTTGCAGAAAACTTCATCCGCGTCTACCAAAAGATGCATGTGCATGCTTAAAACGCGTTTTCGCACAAATCCGTGCGCGGGTGCTAAAAAGAGCAGCATCGGCATGCTTAGCACGTCGTTTGGTAGAAATCCACGTGCGCGTTCTGCCAAAAGCACCATTTGCATGCACATCTTCTGGTTTTGCAGAAAACTTCATCCGCGTCTACCAAAAGATGCATGTGCATGCTTAAAACGCGTTTTCGCACAAATCCGTGCGCGGGTGCTAAAAAGGGCAGCATCGGCATGCTTAGCACGTCGTTTGGTAGAAATCCACGTGCGCGTTCTGCCAAAAGCACCATTTGCATGCACATCTTGTGGTTTTGCAGAAAACTTCATCCGCGTCTACCAAAAGATGCATGTGCATCCTTAAAACGCGTTTTCGCACAAATCCGTGCGCGGGTGCTAAAAAGAGCAGCATCGGCATGCTTAGCACGTCGTCTGGTAGAAATGCACGTGCGCGTTCTGCAAAAAGCACCATTTGCATGCACATCTTGTGGTTTTGCAGAAAACTTCATCCGCGTCTACCAAAAGATGCATGTGCATGCTAAAAACGCGTTTTCGCACAAATGCGTGCGCGGGTGCTAAAAAGAGCAGCATCGGCATGCTTAGCACGTCGTTTGGTAGAAATCCACGTGCGCGTTCTGCCAAAAGCACCATTTGCATGCACATCTTGTGGTTTTGCAGAAAACTTCATCCGCGTCTACCAAAAGATGCATGTGCATGCTTAAAACGCGTTTTCGCACAAATGTTGCGCGGGTGCTAAAAAGAGCAGCATCGGCATGCTTAGCACGTCGTTTCGTAGAAATCCACGTGCGCGTTCTGCCAAAAGCACCATTTGCATGCACATCTTGTGGTTTTGCAGAAAACTTCATCCGCGTCTACCAAAAGATGCATGTGCATGCTTAAAACGCGTTTTCGCACAAATCCGTGCGCGGGTGCTAAAAAGAGCAGCATCGGCATGCTTAGCACGTCGTTTGGTAGAAATCCACGTGCGCGTTCTGCCAAAAGCACCATTTGCATGCACATCTTCTGGTTTTGCAGAAAACTTCATCCGCGTCTACCAAAAGATGCATGTGCATGCTTAAAACGCGTTTTCGCACAAATCCGTGCGCGGGTGCTAAAAAGAGTAGCATCGACATGCTTAGCACGTCGTTTGGTAGAAATCCACGTGCGCGTTCTGCAAAAAGCACCATTTGCATGCACATCTTGTGGTTTTGCAGAAAACTTCATCCGCGTCTACCAAAAGGTGCATGTGCATGCTTAAAACGCGTTTTCGCACAAATGCGTGCGCGGGTGCTAAAAAGAGCAGCATCGGCATGCTTAGCACGTCGTTTGGTAGAAATCCACGTGCGCGTTCTGCCAAAAGCACCATTTGCATGCACATCTTGTGGTTTTGCAGAAAACTTCATCCGCGTCTACCAAAAGATGCATGTGCATGCTTAAAACGCGTTTTCGCACAAATCCGTGCGCGGGTGCTAAAAAGAGCAGCATCGGCATGCTTAGCACGTCGTTTGGTAGAAATCCACTTGCGCGTTCTGCAACGAGCACCATTTGCATGCACATCTTGTGGTTTTGCAGAAAACTTCATCCGCGCCTACCAAAAGATGCATGTGCATGCTTAAAACGCGTTTTCGCACAAATCCGTGCGCGGGTGCTAAAAAGAGTAGCATCGACATGCTTAGCACGTCGTTTGGTAGAAATCCACGTGCGCGTTCTGCAAAAAGCACCATTTGCATGCACATCTTGTGGTTTTGCAGAAAACTTCATCCGCGTCTACCAAAAGGTGCATGTGCATGCTTAAAACGCGTTTTCGCACAAATGCGTGCGCGGGTGCTAAAAAGAGCAGCATCGGCATGCTTAGCACGTCGTTTGGTAGAAATCCACGTGCGCGTTCTGCCAAAAGCACCATTTGCATGCACATCTTGTGGTTTTGCAGAAAACTTCATCCGCGTCTACCAAAAGATGCATGTGCATGCTTAAAACGCGTTTTCGCACAAATGCGTGCGCGGGTGCTAAAAAGAGCAGCATCGGCATGCTTAGCACGTCGTTTGGTAGAAATCCACGTGCGCGTTCTGCCAAAAGCACCATTTGCATGCACATCTTGTGGTTTTGCAGAAAACTTCATCCGCGTCTACCAAAAGATGCATGTGCATGCTTAAAACGCGTTTTCGCACAAATCCGTGCGCGGGTGCTAAAAAGAGCAGCATCGGCATGCTTAGCACGTCGTTTGGTAGAAATCCACGTGCGCGTTCTGCCAAAAGCACCATTTGCATGCACATCTTGTGGTTTTGCAGAAAACTTCATCCGCGTCTACCAAAAGATGCATGTGCATGCTTAAAACGCGTTTTCGCACAAATCCGTGCGCGGGTGCTAAAAAGAGCAGCATCGGCATGCTTAGCACGTCGTTTGGTAGAAATCCACGTGCGCGTTCTGCCAAAAGCACCATTTGCATGCACATCTTGTGGTTTTGCAGAAAACTTCATCCGCGTCTACCAAAAGATGCATGTGCATGCTTAAAACGCGTTTTCGCACAAATCCGTGCGCGGGTGCTAAAAAGAGCAGCATCGGCATGCTTAGCACGTCGTTTGGTAGAAATCCACGTGCGCGTTCTGCCAAAAGCACCATTTGCATGCACATCTTGTGGTTTTGCAGAAAACTTCATCCGCGTCTACCAAAAGATGCATGTGCATGCTTAAAACGCGTTTTCGCACAAATGCGTGCGCGGGTGCTAAAAAGAGCAGCATCGGCATGCTTAGTACGTCGTTTGGTAGAAATCCACGTGCGCGTTCTGCCAAAAGCACCATTTGCATGCACATCTTGTGGTTTTGCAGAAAACTTCATCCGCGTCTATAAAAAGATGCATGTGCATGCTTAAAACGCGTTTTCGCACAAATCCGTGCGCGGGTGCTAAAAAGAGCAGCATCGGCATGCTTAGCACGTCGTTTGGTAGAAATCCACGTGCGCGTTCTGCAAAAAGCACCATTTGCATGCACATGTTGTGGTTTTGCAGAAAACTTCATCCGCGTCTACCAAAAGATGCATGTGCATGCTTAAAACGCGTTTTCGCACAAATGCGTGCGCGGGTGCTAAAAAGAGCAGCATCGGCATGCTTAGCACGTCGTTTGGTAGAAATCCACGTGCGCGTTCTGCAACGAGCACCATTTGCATGCACATCTTGTGGTTTTGCAGAAAACTTCATCCGCGTCTACCAAAAGATGCATGTGCATGCTTAAAACGCGTTTTCGCACAAATGCGTGCGCGGGTGCTAAAAAGAGCAGCATCGGCATGCTTAGCACGTCGTTTCGTAGAAATCCACGTGCGCGTTCTGCCAAAAGCACCATTTGCATGCACATCTTGTGGTTTTGCAGAAAACTTCATCCGCGTCTACCAAAAGATGCATGTGCATGCTTAAAACGCGTTTTCGCACAAATCCGTGCGCGGGTGCTAAAAAGAGCAGCATCGGCATGCTTAGCACGTCGTTTGGTAGAAATCCACGTGCGCGTTCTGCAAAAAGCACCATTTGCATGCACATCTTGTGGTTTTGCAGAAAACTTCATCCGCGTCTACCAAAAGGTGCATGTGCATGCTTAAAACGCGTTTTCGCACAAATGCGTGGGCGGGTGCTAAAAAGAGCAGCATCGGCATGCTTAGCACGTCGTTTGGTAGAAATCCACGTGCGCGTTCTGCCAAAAGCACCATTTGCATGCACATCTTGTGGTTTTGCAGAAAACTTCATCCGCGTCTACCAAAAGATGCATGTGCATGCTTAAAACGCGTTTTCGCACAAATGCGTGCGCGGGTGCTAAAATGAGCAGCATCGGCATGCTTAGCACGTCGTTTGGTAGAAATCCACGTGCGCGTTCTGCCAAAAGCACCATTTGCATGCACATCTTGTGGTTTTGCAGAAAACTTCATCCGCGTCTACCAAAAGATGCATGTGCATGCTTAAAACGCGTTTTCGCACAAATCCGTGCGCGGGTGCTAAAAAGAGCAGCATCGGCATGCTTAGCACGTCGTTTGGTAGAAATCCACGTGCGCGTTCTGCCAAAAGCACCATTTGCATGCACATATTGTGGTTTTGCGGAAAACTTCATCCGCGTCTACCAAAAGATGCATGTGCATGCTTAAAACGCGTTTTCGCACAAATCCGTGCGCGGGTGCTAAAAAGAGCAGCATCGGCATGCTTAGCACGTCGTTTGGTAGAAATCCACGTGCGCGTTCTGCCAAAAGCACCATTTGCATGCACATCTTGTGGTTTTGCAGAAAACTTCATCCGCGTCTACCAAAAGATGCATGTGCATGCTTAAAACGCGTTTTCGCACAAATCCGTGCGCGGGTGCTAAAAAGAGCAGCATCGGCATGCTTAGCACGTCGTTTGGTAGAAATCCACGTGCGCGTTCTGCAAAAAGCACCATTTGCATGCACATCTTGTGGTTTTGCAGAAAACTTCATCCGCGTCTACCAAAAGGTGCATGTGCATGCTTAAAACGCGTTTTCGCACAAATGCGTGCGCGGGTGCTTAAAAGAGCAGCATCGGCATGCTTAGCACGTCGTTTGGTAGAAATCCACGTGCGCGTTCTGCCAAAAGCACCATTTGCATGCACATCTTGTGGTTTTGCAGAAAACTTCATCCGCGTCTACCAAAAGATGCATGTGCATGCTTAAAACGCGTTTTCGCACAAATGCGTGCTCGGGTGCTAAAAAGAGCAGCATCGGCATGCTTAGCACGTCGTTTGGTAGAAATCCACGTGCGCGTTCTGCCAAAAGCACCATTTGCATGCACATCTTGTGGTTTTGCGGAAAACTTCATCCGCGTCTACCAAAAGATGCATGTGCATGCTTAAAACGCGTTATCGCACAAATCCGTGCGCGGGTGCTAAAAAGAGCAGCATCGGCATGCTTAGCACGTCGTTTGGTAGAAATCCACGTGCGCGTTCTGCCAAAAGCACCATTTGCATGCACATCTTGTGGTTTTGTGGAAAACTTCATCCGCGTCTACCAAAAGATGCATGTGCATGCTTAAAACGCGTTTTCGCACAAATCCGTGCGCGGGTGCTAAAAAGAGCAGCATCGGCATGCTTAGCACGTCGTTTGGTAGAAATCCACGTGCGCGTTCTGCAAAAAGCACCATTTGCATGCACATGTTGTGGTTTTGCAGAAAACTTCATCCGCGTCTACCAAAAGATGCATGTGCATGCTTAAAACGCGTTTTCGCACAAATGCGTGCGCGGGTGCTAAAAAGAGCAGCATCGGCATGCTTAGCACGTCGTTTGGTAGAAATCCACGTGCGCGTTCTGCAAAAAGCACCATTTGCATGCACATCTTGTGGTTTTGCAGAAAACTTCATCCGCGTCTACCAAAAGATGCATGTGCATGCTTAAAACGCGTTTTCGCACAAATGCGTGCACGGGTGCTAAAAAGAGCAGCATCGGCATGCTTAGCACGTCGTTTGGTAGAAATCCACGTGCGCATTCTGCCAAAAGCACCATTTGCATGCACATCTTGTGGTTTTGCAGAAAAGTTCATCCGCGTCTACCAAAAGATGCATGTGCATGCTTAAAACGCGTTTTCGCACAAATCCGTTCGCGGGTGCTAAAAAGAGCAGCATCGGCATGCTTAGCACGTCGTTTGGTAGAAATCCACGTGCGCGTTCTGCCAAAAGCACCATTTGCATGCACATCTTGTGGTTTTGCAGAAAACTTCATCCGCGTCTACCAAAAGATGCATGTGCATGCTTAAAACGCGTTTTCGCACAAATGCGTGCGCGGGTGCTAAAAAGAGCAGCATCGGCATGCTTAGCACGTCGTTTGGTAGAAATCCACGTGCGCGTTCTGCCAAAAGCACCATTTGCATGCACATCTTGTGGTTTTGCAGAAAACTTCATCCGCGTCTACCAAAAGATGCATGTGCATGCTTAAAACGCGTTTTCGCACAAATCCGTGCGCGGGTGCTAAAAAGAGCAGCATCGGCATGCTTAGCACGTCGTTTGGTAGAAATCCACGTGCGCGTTCTGCCAAAAGCACCATTTGCATGCACATCTTGTGGTTTTGCAGAAAACTTCATCCGCGTCTACCAAAAGATGCATGTGCATGCTTAAAACGCGTTTTCGCACAAATCCGTGCGCGGGTGCTAAAAAGAGCAGCATCGGCATGCTTAGCACGTCGTTTGGTAGAAATCCACGTGCGCGTTCTGCCAAAAGCACCATTTGCATGCACATCTTGTGGTTTTGCAGAAAACTTCATCCGCGTCTACCAAAAGATGCATGTGCATGCTTAAAACGCGTTTTCGCACAAATGCGTGCGCGGGTGCTAAAAAGAGCAGCATCGGCATGCTTAGCACGTCGTTTGGTAGAAATCCACGTGGGTGTTCTGCAAAAAGCACCATTTGCATGCACATCTTGTGGTTTTGCAGAAAACTTCATCCGCGTCTACCAAAAGATGCACGTGCATGCTTAAAACGCGTTTTCGCACAAATGCGTGCGCGGGTACTAAAAAGAGCAGCTTCGGCATGCTTAGCACGTCGTTTGGTAGAAATCCACGTGCGCGTTCTGCCAAAAGCACCATTTGCATGCACATCTTGTGGTTTTGCAGAAAACTTCATCCGCGTCTACCAAAAGATGCATGTGCATGCTTAAAACGCGTTTTCGCACAAATCCGTGCGCGGGTGCTAAAAAGAGCAGCATCGGCATGCTTAGCACGTCGTTTGGTAGAAATCCACGTGCGCGTTCTGCCAAAAGCAACATTTGCATGCACATCTTGTGGTTTTGCAGAAAACTTCATCCGCGTCTACCAAAAGATGCATGTGCATGCTTAAAACGCGTTTTCGCACAAATCCGTGCGCGGGTGCTAAAAAGAGCAGCATCGGCATGCTTAGCACGTCGTTTGGTTGAAATCCACGTGCGCGTTCTGCCAAAAGCACCATTTGCATGCACATCTTGTGGTTTTGCAGAAAACTTCATCCGCGTCTACCAAAAGATGCATGTGCATGCTTAAAACGCGTTTTCGCACAAATCCGTGCGCGGGTGCTAAAAAGAGCAGCATCGGCATGCTTAGCACGTCGTTTGGTAGAAATCCACGTGCGCGTTCTGCCAAAAGCACCATTTGCATGCACATCTTGTGGTTTTGCAGAAAACTTCATCCGCGTCTACCAAAAGATGCATGTGCATGCTTAAAACGCGTTTTCGCACAAATGCGTGCGCGGGTGCTAAAAAGAGCAGCATCGGCATGCTTAGCACGTCGTTTGGTAGA
Organism: Dermacentor andersoni; assembly: GCF_023375885.2. Lineage (NCBI taxonomy): Eukaryota > Metazoa > Arthropoda > Arachnida > Ixodida > Ixodidae > Dermacentor > Dermacentor andersoni. Next base: position 30,287 of record NW_027315316.1, on the reverse strand, counting down.
AATCCACGTGCGCGTTCTGCCAAAAGCACCATTTGCATGCACATCTTGTGGTTTTGCAGAAAACTTCATCCGCGTCTACCAAAAGATGCATGTGCATGCTTAAAACGCGTTTTCGCACAAATCCGTGCGCGGGTGCTAAAAAGAGCAGCATCGGCATGCTTAGCACGTCGTTTGGTAGAAATCCACGTGCGCGTTCTGCCAAAAGCACCATTTGCATGCACATCTTGTGGTTTTGCAGAAAACTTCATCCGCGTCTACCAAAAAATGCATGTGCATGCTTAAAACGCATTTTCGCACAAATCCGTGCGCGGGTGCTAAAAAGAGCAGCATCGGCATGCTTAGCACGTCGTTTGGTAGAAATCCACGTGCGCGTTCTGCCAAAAGCACCATTTGCATGCACATCTTGTGGTTTTGCAGAAAACTTCATCCGCGTCTACCAAAAGATGCATGTGCATGCTTAAAACGCGTTTTCGCACAAATGCGTGCGCGGGTGCTAAAAAGAGCAGCATCGGCATGCTTAGCACGTCGTTTGGTAGAAATCCACGTGGGTGTTCTGCAAAAAGCACCATTTGCATGCACATCTTGTGGTTTTGCAGAAAACTTCATCCGCGTCTACCAAAAGATGCACGTGCATGCTTAAAACGCGTTTTCGCACAAATGCGTGCGCGGGTACTAAAAAGAGCAGCTTCGGCATGCTTAGCACGTCGTTTGGTAGAAATCCACGTGCGCGTTCTGCCAAAAGCACCATTTGCATGCACATCTTGTGGTTTTGCAGAAAACTTCATCCGCGTCTACCAAAAGATGCATGTGCATGCTTAAAACGCGTTTTCGCACAAATCCGTGCGCGGGTGCTAAAAAGAGCAGCATCGGCATGCTTAGCACGTCGTTTGGTAGAAATCCACGTGCGCGTTCTGCCAAAAGCAACATTTGCATGCACATCTTGTGGTTTTGCAGAAAACTTCATCCGCGTCTACCAAAAGATGCATGTGCATGCTTAAAACGCGTTTTCGCACAAATCCGTGCGCGGGTGCTAAAAAGAGCAGCATCGGCATGCTTAGCACGTCGTTTGGTTGAAATCCACGTGCGCGTTCTGCTAAAAGCACCATTTGCATGCACATCTTGTGGTTTTGCAGAAAACTTCATCCGCGTCTACCAAAAGATGCATGTGCATGCTTAAAACGCGTTTTCGCACAAATCCGTGCGCGGGTGCTAAAAAGAGCAGCATCGGCATGCTTAGCACGTCGTTTGGTAGAAATACACGAGCGCGTTCTGCCAAAAGCACCATTTGCATGCACATCTTGTGGTTTTGCAGAAAACTTCATCCGCGTCTACCAAAAGATGCATGTGCATGCTTCAAACGCGTTTTCGCACAAATCCGTGCGCGGGTGCTAAAAAGAGCAGCATCGGCATGCTTAGCACGTCGTTTGGTTGAAATCCACGTGCGCGTTCTGCCAAAAGCACCATTTGCATGCACATCTTGTGGTTTTGCAGAAAACTTCATCCACGTCTACCAAAAGATGCATGTGCATACTTAAAACGCGTTTTCGCACAAATCCGTGCGCGGGTGCTAAAAAGAGCAGCATCGGCATGCTTAGCACGTCGTTTGGTAGAAATCCACGTGCGCGTTCTGCCAAAAGCACCATTTGCATGCACATCTTGTGGTTTTGCAGAAAACTTCATCCGTGTCTACCAAAAGATGCATGTGCATGCTTAAAACGCGTTTTCGCACAAATCCGTGCGCGGGTGCTAAAAAGAGCAGCATCGGCATGCTTAGCACGTCGTTTGGTAGAAATCCACGTGCGCGTTCTGCCAAAAGCACCATTTGCATGCACATCTTGTGGTTTTGCAGAAAGTTCATCCGCGTCTACCAAAAGATGCATGTGCATGCTTAAAACGCGTTTTCGCACAAATCCCTGCGCGGGTGCTAAAAAGAGCAGCATCGGCATGCTTAGCACGTCGTTTGGTAGAAATCCACGTGCGCGTTCTGCCAAAAGCACCATTTGCATGCACATCTTCTGGTTTTGCAGAAAACTTCATCCGCGTCTACCAAAAGATGCATGTGCATGCTTAAAACGCGTTTTCGCACAAATCCGTGCGCGGGTGCTAAAAAGAGCAGCATCGGCATGCTTAGCACGTCGTTTGGTAGAAATCCACGTGCGCGGTCTGCCAAAAGCACCATTTGCATGCACATCTTGTGGTTTTGCAGAAAACTTCATCCGCGTCTACCAAAAGATGCATGTGCATGCTTAAAACGCGTTTTCGCACAAATCCGTGCGCGGGTGCTAAAAAGAGCAGCATCGGCATGCTTAGCACGTCGTTTGGTAGAAATCCACGTGCGCGTTCTGCCAAAAGCACCATTTGCATGCACATCTTGTGGTTTTGCAGAAAACTTCATCCGCGTCTACCAAAAGATGCATGTGCATGCTTAAAACGCGTTTTCGCACAAATCCGTGCGCGGGTGCTAAAAAGAGCAGCATCGGCATGCTTAGCACGTCGTTTGGTAGAAATCCACGTGCGCGTTCTGGCAAAAGCACCATTTGCATGCACATCTTGTGGTTTTGCAGAAAACTTCATCCGCGTCTACCAAAAGATGCATGTGCATGCTTAAAACGCGTTTTCGCACAAATCCGTGCGCGGGTGCTAAAAAGAGCAGCATCGGCATGCTTAGCACGTCGTTCGGTAGAAATCCACGTGCGCGTTCTGCCAAAAGCACCATTTGCACGCACATCTTGTGGTTTTGCAGAAAACTTCATCCGCGTCTACCAAAAGATGCATGTGCATGCTTAAAACGCGTTTTCGCACAAATGCGTGCGCGGGTGCTAAAAAGAGCAGCATCGGCATGCTTAGCACGTCGTTTGGTAGAAATCCACGTGCGCGTTCTGCCAAAAGCACCATTTGCATGCACATATTGTGGTTTTGCAGGAAACTTCATCCGCGTCTACCAAAAGATGCATGTGCATGCTTAAAACGCGTTTTCGCACAAATCCGTGCGCGGGTGCTAAAAAGAGCAGCATCGGCATGCTTAGCACGTCGTTTGGTAGAAATCCACGTGCGCGGTCTGCCAAAAGCACCATTTGCATGCACATCTTGTGGTTTTGCAGAAAACTTCATCCGCGTCTACCAAAAGATGCATGTGCATGCTTAAAATGCGTTTTCGCACAAATGCGTGCGCGGGTGCTAAAAAGAGCAGCATCGGCATGCTTAGCACGTCGTTTGGTAGAAATCCACGTGCGCGTTCTGCCAAAAGCACCATTTGCATGCACATCTTGTGGTTTTGCAGAAAACTTCATCCGCGTCTACCAAAAGATGCATGTGCATGCTTAAAACGCGTTTTCGCACAAATCCGTGCGCGGGTGCTAAAAAGAGCAGCATCGGCATGCTTAGCACGTCGTTTGGTAGAAATCCACGTGCGCGTTCTGCCAAAAGCACCATTTGCATGCACATCTTGTGGTTTTGCAGAAAACTTCATCCGCGTCTACCAAAAGATGCATGTGCATGCTTAAAACGCGTTTTCGCACAAATGCGTGCGCGGGTGCTAAAAAGAGCAGCATCGGCATGCTTAGCACGTCGTTTGGTAGAAATCCACGTGGGTGTTCTGCAAAAAGCACCATTTGCATGCACATCTTGTGGTTTTGCAGAAAACTTCATCCGCGTCTACCAAAAGATGCACGTGCATGCTTAAAACGCGTTTTCGCACAAATGCGTGCGCGGGTACTAAAAAGAGCAGCTTCGGCATGCTTAGCACGTCGTTTGGTAGAAATCCACGTGCGCGTTCTGCCAAAAGCACCATTTGCATGCACATCTTGTGGTTTTGCAGAAAACTTCATCCGCGTCTACCAAAAGATGCATGTACATGGTTAAAACGCGTTTTCGCACAAATCCGTGCGCGGGTGCTAAAAAGAGCAGCATCGGCATGCTTAGCACGTCGTTTGGTAGAAATCCACGTGCGCGTTCTGCCAAAAGCACCATTTGCATGCACATCTTGTGGTTTTGCAGAAAACTTCATCCGCGTCTACCAAAAGATGCATGTGCATGCTTAAAACGCGTTTTCGCACAAATCCGTGCGCGGGTGCTAAAAAGAGCAGCATCGGCATGCTTAGCACGTCGTTTGGTTGAAATCCACGTGCGCGTTCTGCCAAAAGCACCATTTGCATGCACATCTTGTGGTTTTGCAGAAAACTTCATCCGCGTCTACCAAAAGATGCATGTGCATGCTTAAAACGCGTTTTCGCACAAATCCGTGCGCGGGTGCTAAAAAGAGCAGCATCGGCATGCTTAGCACGTCGTTTGGTAGAAATACACGAGCGCGTTCTGCCAAAAGCACCATTTGCATGCACATCTTGTGGTTTTGCAGAAAACTTCATCCGCGTCTACCAAAAGATGCATGTGCATGCTTCAAACGCGTTTTCGCACAAATCCGTGCGCGGGTGCTAAAAAGAGCAGCATCGGCATGCTTAGCACGTCGTTTGGTTGAAATCCACGTGCGCGTTCTGCCAAAAGCACCATTTGCATGCACATCTTGTGGTTTTGCAGAAAACTTCATCCACGTCTACCAAAAGATGCATGTGCATACTTAAAACGCGTTTTCGCACAAATCCGTGCGCGGGTGCTAAAAAGAGCAGCATCGGCATGCTTAGCACGTCGTTTGGTAGAAATCCACGTGCGCGTTCTGCCAAAAGCACCATTTGCATGCACATCTTGTGGTTTTGCAGAAAACTTCATCCGCGTCTACCAAAAGATGCATGTGCATGCTTAAAACGCGTTTTCGCACAAATCCGTGCGCGGGTGCTAAAAAGGGCAGCATCGGCATGCTTAGCACGTCGTTTGGTAGAAATCCACGTGCGCGTTCTGCCAAAAGCACCATTTGCATGCACATCTTGTGGTTTTGCAGAAAACTTCATCCGCGTCTACCAAAAGATGCATGTGCATCCTTAAAACGCGTTTTCGCACAAATCCGTGCGCGGGTGCTAAAAAGAGCAGCATCGGCATGCTTAGCACGTCGTCTGGTAGAAATGCACGTGCGCGTTCTGCAAAAAGCACCCTTTGCATGCACATCTTGTGGTTTTGCAGAAAACTTCATCCGCGTCTACCAAAAGATGCATGTGCATGCTAAAAACGCGTTTTCGCACAAATGCGTGCGCGGGTGCTAAAAAGAGCAGCATCGGCATGCTTAGCACGTCGTTTGGTAGAAATCCACGTGCGCGTTCTGCCAAAAGCACCATTTGCATGCACATCTTGTGGTTTTGCAGAAAACTTCATCCGCGTCTACCAAAAGATGCATGTGCATGCTTAAAACGCGTTTTCGCACAAATCCGTGCGCGGGTGCTAAAAAGAGCAGCATCGGCATGCTTAGCACGTCGTTTGGTTGAAATCCACGTGCGCGTTCTGCCAAAAGCACCATTTGCATGCACATCTTGTGGTTTTGCAGAAAACTTCATCCGCGTCTACCAAAAGATGCATGTGCATGCTTAAAACGCGTTTTCGCACAAATCCGTGCGCGGGTGCTAAAAAGAGCAGCATCGGCATGCTTAGCACGTCGTTTGGTAGAAATACACGAGCGCGTTCTGCCAAAAGCACCATTTGCATGCACATCTTGTGGTTTTGCAGAAAACTTCATCCGCGTCTACCAAAAGATGCATGTGCATGCTTCAAACGCGTTTTCGCACAAATCCGTGCGCGGGTGCTAAAAAGAGCAGCATCGGCATGCTTAGCACGTCGTTTGGTTGAAATCCACGTGCGCGTTCTGCCAAAAGCACCATTTGCATGCACATCTTGTGGTTTTGCAGAAAACTTCATCCACGTCTACCAAAAGATGCATGTGCATACTTAAAACGCGTTTTCGCACAAATCCGTGCGCGGGTGCTAAAAAGAGCAGCATCGGCATGCTTAGCACGTCGTTTGGTAGAAATCCACGTGCGCGTTCTGCCAAAAGCACCATTTGCATGCACATCTTGTGGTTTTGCAGAAAACTTCATCCGCGTCTACCAAAAGATGCATGTGCATGCTTAAAACGCGTTTTCGCACAAATCCGTGCGCGGGTGCTAAAAAGGGCAGCATCGGCATGCTTAGCACGTCGTTTGGTAGAAATCCACGTGCGCGTTCTGCCAAAAGCACCATTTGCATGCACATCTTGTGGTTTTGCAGAAAACTTCATCCGCGTCTACCAAAAGATGCATGTGCATCCTTAAAACGCGTTTTCGCACAAATCCGTGCGCGGGTGCTAAAAAGAGCAGCATCGGCATGCTTAGCACGTCGTCTGGTAGAAATGCACGTGCGCGTTCTGCAAAAAGCACCATTTGCATGCACATCTTGTGGTTTTGCAGAAAACTTCATCCGCGTCTACCAAAAGATGCATGTGCATGCTAAAAACGCGTTTTCGCACAAATGCGTGCGCGGGTGCTAAAAAGAGCAGCATCGGCATGCTTAGCACGTCGTTTGGTAGAAATCCACGTGCGCGTTCTGCCAAAAGCACCATTTGCATGCACATCTTGTGGTTTTGCAGAAAACTTCATCCGCGTCTACCAAAAGATGCATGTGCATGCTTAAAACGCGTTTTCGCACAAATGCGTGCGCGGGTGCTAAAAACAGCAGCATCGGCATGCTTAGCACGTCGTTTCGTAGAAATCCACGTGCGCGTTCTGCCAAAAGCACCATTTGCATGCACATCTTGTGGTTTTGCAGAAAACTTCATCCGCGTCTACCAAAAGATGCATGTGCATGCTTAAAACGCGTTTTCGCACAAATCCGTGCGCGGGTGCTATAAAGAGCAGCATCGGCATGCTTAGCACGTCGTTTGGTAGAAATCCACGTGCGCGTTCTGCCAAAAGCACCATTTGCATGCACATCTTCTGGTTTTGCAGAAAACTTCATCCGCGTCTACCAAAAGATGCATGTGCATGCTTAAAACGCGTTTTCGCACAAATCCGTGCTCGGGTGCTAAAAAGAGCAGCATCGGCATGCTTAGCACGTCGTTTGGTAGAAATCCACGTGCACGATCTGCCAAAAGCACCATTTGCATGCACATCTTGTGGTTTTGCAGAAAACTTCATCCGCGTCTACCAAAAGATGCATGTGCATGCTTAAAACGCGTTTTCGCACAAATCCGTGCGCGGGTGCTAAAAAGAGCAGCATCGGCATGCTTAGCACGTCGTCTGGTAGAAATCCACGTGCGCGTTCTGCAAAAAGCACCATTTGCATGCACATCTTGTGGTTTTGCAGAAAACTTCATCCGCGTCTACCAAAAGATGCATGTGCATGCTAAAAACGCGTTTTCGCACAAATGCGTGCGCGTGTGCTAAAAAGAGCAGCATCGGCATGCTTAGCACGTCGTTTGGTAGAAATCCACGTGCGCGTTCTGCCAAAAGCACCATTTGCATGCACATCTTGTGGTTTTGCAGAAAACTTCATCCGCGTCTACCAAAAGATGCATGTGCATGCTTAAAACGCGTTTTCGCACAAATGCGTGCGCGGGTGCTAAAAAGAGCAGCATCGGCATGCTTAGCACGTCGTTTGGTAGAAATCCACGTGCGCGTTCTGCCAAAAGCACCATTTGCATGCACATATTGTGGTTTTGCAGAAAACTTCATCCGCGTCTACCAAAAGATGCATGTGCATGCTTAAAACGCGTTTTTGCACAAATCGGAGCGCGGGTGCTAAAAAGAGCAGCATCGGCATGCTTAGCACGTCGTTTGGTAGAAATCCACGTACGCGTTCTGCCAAAAGCACCATTTGCATGCACATCTTGTGGTTTTGCAGAAAACTTCATCCGCGTCTACCAAAAGATGCATGTGCATGCTTAAAACGCGTTTTCGCACAAATGCGTGCGCGGGTGCTAAAAAGAGCAGCATCGGCATGCTTAGCACGTCGTTTGGTAGAAATCCACGTGCGCGTTCTGCAAAAAGCACCATTTGCATGCACATCTTGTGGTTTTGCAGAAAACTTCATCCGCGTCTACCAAAAGATGCATGTGCATGCTTAAAACGCGTTTTCGCACAAATCCGTGCGCGGGCGCTAAAAAGAGCAGCATCGGCATGCTTAGCACGTCGTTTGGTAGAAATCCACGTGCGCGTTCTGCCAAAAGCACCATTTGCATGCACATCTTGTGGTTTTGCAGAAAACTTCATCCGCGTCTACCAAAAGATGCATGTGCATGCTTAAAACGCGTTTTCGCACAAATGCGTGCGCGGGTGCTACAAAGAGCAGCATCGGCATGCTTAGCACGTCGTTTGGTAGAAATCCACGCGCGCGTTCTGCCAAAAGCACCATTTGCATGCACATCTCGTGGTTTTGCAGAAAACTACATCCGCGTCTACCAAAAGATGCATGTGCATGCTTAAAACGCGTTTTCGCACAAATCCGTGCGCGGGTGCTAAAAAGAGCAGCATCGGCAAGCTTAGCACGTCGTTTGGTAGAAATCCACGTGCGCGTTCTGCAAAAAGCACCATTTGCATGCACATCTTGTGGTTTTGCAGAAAACTTCATCCGCGTCTACCAAAAGATGCATGTGCATGCTTAAACCGCGTTTTCGCACAAATGCGTGCGCGGGTGCTAAAAAGAGCAGCATCGGCATGCTTAGCACGCCGTTTGGTAGAAATCCACGTGCGCGTTCTGCGAAAAGCACCATTTGCATGCACATCTTGTGGTTTTGCAGAAAACTTCATCCCCGTCTACCAAAAGATGCATGTGCATGCTTAAAACGCGTTTTCGCACAAATGCGTGCGCGGGTGCTAAAAAGAGCAGCATCGGCATGCTTAGCACGTCGTTTGGTAGAAATCCACGTGCGCGTTCTGCCAAAAGCACCATTTGCATGCACATCTTGTGGTTTTGCAGAAAACTTCATCCGCGTCTACCAAAAGATGCATGTGCATGCTTAAAACGCGTTTTCGCACAAATGCGTGCGCGGGTGCTAAAAAGAGCAGCATCGGCATGCTTAGCACGTCGTTTGGTAGAAATCCACGTGCGCGTTCTGCCAAAAGCACCATTTGCATGCACATCTTGTGGTTTTGCAGAAAACTTCATCCGCGTCTGCCAAAAGATGCATGTGCATGCTTAAAACGCGTTTTCGCGCAAATCCGTGCGCGGGTGCTAAAAAGAGCAGCATTGGCATGCTTAGCACGTCGTTTGGTAGAAATCCACGTGCGCGTTCTGCCAAAAGCACCATTTGCATGCACATCTTGTGGTTTTGCAGAAAACTTCATCCGCGTCTACCAAAAGATGCATGTGCATGCTTAAAACGCGTTTTCGCACAAATCCGTGCGCGGGTGCTAAAAAGAGCAGCATCGGCATGCTTAGCACGTCGTTTGGTAGAAATCCACGTGCGCGTTCTGCCAAAAGCACCATTTGCATGCACATCTTGTGGTTTTGCAGAAAACTTCATCCGCGTCTACCAAAAGATCCATGTGCATGCTTAAAACGCGTTTTCGCACAAATGCGTGCGCGGGTGCTAAAAAGAGCAGCATCGCATGCTTAGCACGTCGTTTGGTAGAAATCCACGTGCGCGTTCTGCCAAAAGCACCATTTGCATGCACATCTTGTGGTTTTGCAGAAAACTTCATCCGCGTCTACCAAAAGATGCATGTGCATGCTTAAAACGCGTTTTCGCACAAATCCGTGCGCGGTGCTAAAAAGAGCAGCATCGGCATGCTTAGCACGTCGTTTGGTAGAAATCCACGTGCGCGTTCTGCCAAAAGCACCATTTGCATGCACATCTTGTGGTTTGGCAGAAAACTTCATCCGCGTCTACCAAAAGATGCATGTGCATGCTTAAAACGCGTTTTCGCACAAATCCGTGCGCGGGTGCTAAAAAGAGCAGCATCGGCATGCTTAGCACGTCGTTTGGTAGAAATCCACGAGCGCGTTCTGCCAAAAGCACCATTTGCATGCACATCTTGTGGTTTTGCAGAAAACTTCATCCGCGTCTACCAAAAGATGCATGTGCATGCTTAAAACGTGTTTTCGCACAAATCCGTGCGCGGGTGCTAAAAAGAGCAGCATCGGCATGCTTAGCACGTCGTTTGGTAGAAATCCACGTGCGCGTTCTGCAAAAAGCACCATTTGCATGCACATCTTGTGGTTTTGCAGAAAACTTCATCCGCGTCTACCAAAAGATGCATGTGCATGCTTAAAACGCGTTTCGCACAAATCCGTGCGCGGGTGCTAAAAAGAGCAGCATCGGCATGCTTAGCACGTCGTTTGGTAGAAATCCACGTGCGCGTTCTGCCAAAAGCACCATTTGCATGCACATGTTGTGGTTTTGCAGAAAACTTCATCCGCGTCTACCAAAAGATGCATGTGCATGCTTAAAACGCGTTTTCGCACAAATGCGTGCGCGGGTGCTAAAAAGAGCAGCATCGGCATGCTTAACACGTCGTTTGGTAGAAATCCACGTGCGCGTTCTGCCAAAAGCACGATTTGCATGCACATCTTGTGGTTTTGCAGAAAACTTCATCCGCGTCTACCAAAAGATGCATGTGCATGCTTAAAACGCGTTTTCGCACAAATCCGTGCGCGGGTGCTAAAAAGAGCAGCATCGGCATGCTTAGCACGTCGTTTGGTAGAAATCCACGTGCGCGTTCTGCCAAAAGCACCATTTGCATGCACATCTTGTGGTTTTGCAGAAAACTTCATCCGCGTCTGCCAAAAGATGCATGTGCATGCTTAAAACGCGTTTTCGCGCAAATCCGTGCGCGGGTGCTAAAAAGAGCAGCATTGGCATGCTTAGCACGTCGTTTGGTAGAAATCCACGTGCGCGTTCTGCCAAAAGCACCATTTGCATGCACATCTTGTGGTTTTGCAGAAAACTTCATCCGCGTCTACCAAAAGATGCATGTGTATGCTTAAAACGCGTTTTCGCACAAATCCGTGCGCGGGTGCTAAAAAGAGCAGCATCGGCATGCTTAGCACGTCGTTTGGTAGAAATCCACGTGCGCGTTCTGCCAAAAGCACCATTTGCATGCACATCTTGCGGTATTGCAGAAAACTTCATCCGCGTCTACCAAAAGATGCATGTGCATGCTTAAAACGCGTTTTCGCACAAATGCGTGCGCGGGTGCTAAAAAGAGCAGCATCGGCATGCTTAGCACGTCGTTTGGTACAAATCCACGTGCGCGTTCTGCCAAAAGCACCATTTGCATGCACATCTTGTGGTTTTGCAGAAAACTTCATCCGCGTCTACCAAAAGATGCATGTGCATGCTTAAAACGCGTTTTCGCACAAATCCGTGCGCGGGTGCTAAAAAGAGCAGCATCGGCATGCTTAGCACGTCGTTTGGTAGAAATCCACGTGCGCGTTCTGCCAAAAGCACCATTTGCATGCACATCTTGTGGTTTTGCAGAAAACTTCATCCGCGTCTACCAAAAGATGCATGTGCATGCTTAAAACGCGTTTTCGCACAAATCCGTGCGCGGGTGCTAAAAAGAGCAGCATCGGCATGCTTAGCACGTCGTTTGGTAGAAATCCACGAGCGCGTTCTGCCAAAAGCACCATTTGCATGCACATCTTGTGGTTTTGCAGAAAACTTCATCCGCGTCTACCAAAAGATGCATGTGCATGCTTAAAACGCGTTTTCGCACAAATCCGTGCGCGGGTGCTAAAAAGAGCAGCATCGGCATGCTTAGCACGTCGTTTGGTATAAATCCACGTGCGCGTTCTGCAAAAAGCACCATTTGCATGCACATCTTGTGGTTTTGCAGAAAACTTCATCCGCGTCTACCAAAAGATGCATGTGCATGCTTAAAACGCGTTTTCGCACAAATCCGTGCGCGGGTGCTAAAAAGAGCAGCATCGGCATGCTTAGCACGTCGTTTGGTAGAAATCCACGTGCGCGTTCTGCCAAAAGCACCATTTGCATGCACATCTTGTGGTTTTGCAGAAAACTTCATCCGCGTCTACCAAAAGATGCATGTGCATGCTTAAAACGCGTTTTCGCACAAATGCGTGCGCGGGTGCTAAAAAGAGCAGCATCGGCATGCTTAACACGTCGTTTGGTAGAAATCCACGTGCGCGTTCTGCCAAAAGCACCATTTGCATGCACATCTTGCGGTTTTGCAGAAAACTTCATCCGCGTCTACCAAAAGATGCATGTGCATGCTTAAAACGCGTTTTCGCACAAATCCGTGCGCGGGTGCTAAAAAGAGCAGCATCGGCATGCTTAGCACGTCGTTTGGTAGAAATCCACGTGCGCGTTCTGCCAAAAGCACCATTTGCATGCACATCTTGCGGTATTGCAGAAAACTTCATCCGCGTCTACCAAAAGATGCATGTGCATGCTTAAAACGCGTTTTCGCACAAATGCGTGCGCGGGTGCTAAAAAGAGCAGCATCGGCATGCTTAGCACGTCGTTTGGTACAAATCCACGTGCGCGTTCTGCCAAAAGCACCATTTGCATGCACATCTTGTGGTTTTGCAGAAAACTTCATCCGCGTCTACCAAAAGATGCATGTGCATGCTTAAAACGCGTTTTCGCACAAATCCGTGCGCGGGTGCTAAAAAGAGCAGCATCGGCATGCTTAGCACGTCGTTTGGTAGAAATCCACGTGCGCGTTCTGCCAAAAGTCTGTCTCGCGTGTGTTCTTGTGGTTTTGCAGAAAACTTCATCCGCGTCTACCAAAAGATGCATGTGCATGCTTAAAACGCGTTTTCGCACAAATCCGTGCGCGGGTGCTAAAAAGAGCAGCATCGGCATGCTTAGCACGTCGTTTGGTAGAAATCCACGAGCGCGTTCTGCCAAAAGCACCATTTGCATGCACATCTTGTGGTTTTGCAGAAAACTTCATCCGCGTCTACCAAAAGATGCATGTGCATGCTTAAAACGCGTTTTCGCACAAATCCGTGCGCGGGTGCTAAAAAGAGCAGCATCGGCATGCTTAGCACGTCGTTTGGTATAAATCCACGTGCGCGTTCTGCAAAAAGCACCATTTGCATGCACATCTTGTGGTTTTGCAGAAAACTTCATCCGCGTCTACCAAAAGATGCATGTGCATGCTTAAAACGCGTTTTCGCACAAATCCGTGCGCGGGTGCTAAAAAGAGCAGCATCGGCATGCTTAGCACGTCGTTTGGTAGAAATCCACGTGCGCGTTCTGCCAAAAGCACCATTTGCATGCACATCTTGTGGTTTTGCAGAAAACTTCATCCGCGTCTACCAAAAGATGCATGTGCATGCTTAAAACGCGTTTTCGCACAAATGCGTGCGCGGGTGCTAAAAAGAGCAGCATCGGCATGCTTAACACGTCGTTTGGTAGAAATCCACGTGCGCGTTCTGCCAAAAGCACCATTTGCATGCACATCTTGCGGTTTTGCAGAAAACTTCATCCGCGTCTACCAAAAGATGCATGTGCATGCTTAAAACGCGTTTTCGCACAAATCCGTGCGCGGGTGCTAAAAAGAGCAGCATCGGCATGCTTAGCACGTCGTTTGGTAGAAATCCACGTGCGCGTTCTGCCAAAAGCACCATTTGCATGCACATCTTGTGGTTTTGCAGAAAACTTCATCCGCGTCTACCAAAAGATGCATGTGCATGCTTAAAACGCGTTTTCGCACAAATCCGTGCGCGGGTGCTAAAAAGAGCAGCATCGGCATGCTTAGCACGTCGTTTGGTAGAAATCCACGAGCGCGTTCTGCCAAAAGCACCATTTGCATGCACATCTTGTGGTTTTGCAGAAAACTTCATCCGCGTCTACCAAAAGATGCATGTGCATGCTTAAAACGCGTTTTCGCACAAATCCGTGCGCGGGTGCTAAAAAGAGCAGCATCGGCATGCTTAGCACGTCGTTTGGTAGAAATCCACGTGCGCGTTCTGCCAAAAGCACCATTTGCATGCACATCTTGTGGTTTTGCAGAAAACTTCATCCGCGTTTGCCAAAAGATGCATGTGCATGCTTAAAACGCGTTTTCGCACAAATCCGTGCGCGGGTGCTAAAAAGAGCAGCATCGGCATGCTTAGCACGTCGTTTGGTAGAAATCCACGTGCGCGTTCTGCCAAAAGCACCATTTGCATGCACATCTTGTGGTTTTGCAGAAAACTTCATCCGCGTCTACCAAAAGATGCATGTGCATGCTTAAAACGCGTTTTCGCACAAATCCGTGCGCGGGTGCTAAAAAGAGCAGCATCGGCATGCTTAGCACGTCGTTTGGTAGAAATCCACGTGCGCGTTCTGCCAAAAGCACCATTTGCATGCACATCTTGTGGTTTTGCAGAAAACTTCATCCGCGTCTACCAAAAGATGCATGTGCATGCTTAAAAACGCGTTTTCGCACAAATCCGTGCGCGGGTGCTAAAAAGAGCAGCATCGGCATGCTTAGCACGTCGTTTGGGTAGAAATCACATGCGCGTTCTGCCAAAAGCACCATTTGCATGCACATCTTGTCGTTTTGCAGAAAACTTCATCCGCGTCTGCCAAAAGATGCATGTGCATGCTTAAAACGCGTTTTCGCACAAATCCGTGCGGCGGGTGCTAAAAAGAGCAGCATTGGCATGCTTAGCACGTCGTTTGGTAGAAATCCACGTGCGCGTTCTGCCAAAAGCACCATTTGCATGCACATCTTGTGGTTTTGCAGAAAACTTCATCCGCGTCTACCAAAAGATGCATGTGCATGCTTAAAACGCGTTTTCGCACAAATGCGGTGCGCGGGTGCTAAAAAGAGCAGCATCGGCATGCTTAGCACGTCGTTTGGTAGAAATCCACGTGGCGCGTTCTACCAAAAGCACCATTTGCATGCACATCTTGTGGTTTTGCAGAAAACTTCATCCGCGTCTACCAAAAGATGCATGTGCATGCTTAAAACGCGTTTTCGCACAAATCCGTGCGCGGGTGCTAAAAAGAGCAGCATCGGCATGCTTAGCACGTCCGTTTGGTAGAAATCCACGTCGCGCGTCTCTGCCAAAAGCACCATTTGCATGCACATCTTGTGGTTTTGCAGAAAACTTCATCCGCGTCTACCAAAAGATGCATGTGCATGCTTATAAAACGCGTTTCGCACAAATGCGTGCGCGGCGTGCTAAAAAGAGGCAGCATCGGCATGCTTAACACGTCGTTTGGTAGAAATCCACGTGCGCGTTCTGCCAAAAGCACCATTTGCATGCACATCTTGTGGTTTTGCAGAAAACTTCATCCGCGTCTACCAAAAGATGCATGTGCATGCTTAAAACGCGTTTTCGCACAAATCCGTGCGCGGGTGCTAAAAAGAGCAGCATCGGCATGCTTAGCACGTCGTTTGGTAGAAATCCACGTGCGCGTTCTGCCAAAAGCACCATTTGCATGCACATCTTGTGGTTTTGCAGAAAACTTCATCCGCGTCTACCAAAAGATGCATGTGCATGCTTAAAACGCGTTTTCGCACAAATCCGTGCGCGGGTGCAAAAAAGAGCAGCATCGGCATGCTTAGCACGTCGTTTGGTAGAAATCCACGTGCGCGTTCTGCCAAAAGCACCATTTGCATGCACATGTTGTGGTTTTGCAGAAAACTTCATCCGCGTCTACCAAAAGATGCATGTGCATGCTTAAAACGCGTTTTCGCACAAATGCGTGCGCGGTGCTAAAAAGAGCAGCATCGGCATGCTTAACACGTCGTTTGGTAGAAATCCACGTGCGCGTTCTGCCAAAAGCACCATTTGCATGCACATCTTGTGGTTTTGCAGAAAACTTCATCCGCGTCTACCAAAAGATGCATGTGCATGCTTAAAACGCGTTTTCGCACAATCCGTGCGCGGGTGCTAAAAAGAGCAGCATCGGCATGCTTAGCACGTCGTTTGGTAGAAATCCACGTGCGCGTTCTGCCAAAAGCACCATTTGCATGCACATCTTGTGGTTTTGCAGAAAACTTCATCCGCGTCTGCCAAAAGATGCATGTGCATGCTTAAAACGCGTTTTCGCGCAATCCGTGCGCGGGTGCTAAAAAAGAGTGCATTGGCATGCTTAGCACGTCGTTTGGTAGAAATCCACGTGCGCGTTCTGCCAAATGCACCATTTGCATGCACATCTTGTGGTTTTGCAGAAAACTTCATCCGCGTCTACCAAAAGATGCATGTGCATGCTTAAAACGCGTTTTCGCACAAATCCGTGCGCGGGGTGCTAAAAAGAGCAGCATCGGCATGCTTAGCACGTCGTTTGGTAGAAATCCACGTGCGCGTTCTGCCAAAAGCACCATTTGCATGCACATCTTGTGGTTTTGCAGAAAAACTTCATCCGCGTCTACCAAAAGATGCATGTGCATGCTTTAAAACGCGTTTTCGCACAAATGCGTGCGCGGGTGCTAAAAAGAGCAGCATCGGCATGCTTAGCACGTCGTTTGGTACAAATCCACGTGCGCGTTCTGCCAAAAGCACCATTTGCATGCACATCTTGTGGTTTTGCAGAAAACTTCATCCGCGTCTACCAAAAGATGCATGTGCATGCTTAAAACGCGTTTTCCGCACAAATCCGTGCGCGGGTGCTAAAAAGAGCAGCATCGGCATGCCTTAGCACGTCGTTTGGTAGAAATCCACGTGCGCGTTCTGCCAAAAGCACCATTTGCATGCACATCTTGTGGTTTTGCAGAAAACTTCATCCGCGTCTACCAAAAGATGCATGTGCATGCTTAAAACGCGTTTTCGCACAATCCGTGCGCGGGTGCTAAAAAGAGCAGCATCGGCATGCTTAGCACGTCGTTTGGTAGAAATCCACGAGCGCGTTCTGCCAAAAGCACCATTTGCATGCACATCTTGTGGTTTTGCAGAAAACTTCATCCGCGTCTACCAAAAGATGCATGTGCATGCTTAAAACGCGTTTTCGCACAAATCCGTGCGCGGGTGCTAAAAAGAGCAGCATCGGCATGCTTAGCACGTCGTTTGGTATAAAATCCACGTGCGCGTTCTGCAAAAAGCACCATTTTGCATCGCACATCTTGTGGTTTTGCAGAAACTTCATCCGCGTCTACCAAAGATGCATGTGCATGCTTAAAACGCGTTTTCGCACAAATCCGTGCGCTGGGTGCTAAAAAGAGCAGCATCGGCATGCTTAGCACGTCGTTTGGTAGAAATCCACGTGCTCGCGTTCTGCCAAAAGCACCATTTGCATGCACATCTTGTGGTTTTGCAGAAAACTTCATCCGCGTCTACCAAAAGATGCATGTGCATGCTTAAAACGCGTTTTCGCACAAATGCGTGCGCGGGTGCTAAAAAGAGCAGCATCGGCATGCTTAACACGTCGTTTGGTAGAAATCCACGTGCGCGTTCTGCCAAAAGCACCATTTGCATGCACATCTTGTGGTTTTGCAGAAAACTTCATCCGCGTCTACCAAAAGATGCATGTGCATGCTTAAAACGCGTTTTCGCACAAATCCGTGCGCGGGTGCTAAAAAGAGCAGCATCGGCATGCTTAGCACGTCGTTTGGTAGAAAATCCACGTGCGCGTTCTGCCAAAAGCACCATTTGCATGCACATCTTGTGGTTTTGCAGAAAACTTCATCCGCGGTCTACCAAAAGATGCATGTGCATGCTTAAAACGCGTTTTCGCACAAATCCGTGCGCGGGTGCTAAAAAGAGCAGCATCGGCATGCTTAGCACGTCGTTTGGTAGAAATCCACGAGCGCGTTCTGCCAAAAGCACCATTTGCATGCACATCTTGTGGTTTTTCAGAAAACTTCATCCGCGTCTACCAAAAGATGCATGTGCATGCTTAAAACGCGTTTTCGCACAAATCCGTGCGCGGGTGCTAAAAAGAGCAGCATCGGCATGCTTAGCACGTCGTTTGGTAGAAATCCACGTGCGCGTTCTGCCAAAAGCACCATTTGCATGCACATCTTGTGGTTTTGCAGAAAACTTCATCCGCGTTTTGCCAAAAGATGCATGTGCATGCTTAAAACGCGTTTTCCGCACAAATCCGTGCGCGGGTGCTAAAAAGAGCAGCATCGGCATGCTTAGCACGTCGTTTGGTAGAAATCCACGTGCGCGTTCTGCCAAAAGCACCATTTGCATGCACATCTTGTGGTTTTGCAGAAAACTTTCATCCGCGTCTGCCAAAAGATGCATGTGCATGCTTAAAACGCGTTTTCGCACAAATCCGTGCGCGGGTGCTAAAAAGAGCAGCATCGGCATGCTTAGCACGTCGTTTGGTAGAAATCCACGTGCGCGTTCTGCCAAAAGCACCATTTGCATGCACATCTTGTGGTTTTGCAGAAAACTTCATCCGCGTCTACCAAAAGATGCATGTGCATGCTTAAAACGCGTTTTCGCACAAATGCGTGCGCGGGTGCTAAAAAGAGCAGCATCGGCATGCTTAGCACGTCGTTTGGTAGAAATCCACGTGCGCGTTCTACCAAAAGCACCATTTGCATGCACATCTTGTGGTTTTGCAGAAAACTTCATCCGCGTCTACCAAAAGATGCATGTGCATGCTTAAAACGCGTTTTCGCACAAATCCGTGCGCGGGTGCTAAAAAGAGCAGCATCGGCATGCTTAGCACGTCGTTTGGTAGAAATCCACGTGCGCGTTCTGCCAAAAGCACCATTTGCATGCACATCTTGTGGTTTTGCAGAAAACTTCATCCGCGTCTACCAAAAGATGCATGTGCATGCTTAAAACGCGTTTTCGCACAAATGCGTGCGCGGGTGCTAAAAAGAGCAGCATCGGCATGCTTAGCACGTCGTTTGGTAGAAATCCACGTGCGCGTTCTACCAAAAGCACCATTTGCATGCACATCTTGTGGTTTTGCAGAAAACTTCATCCGCGTCTACCAAAAGATGCATGTGCATGCTTAAAACGCGTTTTCGCACAAATCCGTGCGCGGGTGCTAAAAAGAGCAGCATCGGCATGCTTAGCACGTCGTTTGGTAGAAATCCACGTGCGCGTTCTGCCAAAAGCACCATTTGCATGCACATCTTGTGGTTTTGCAGAAAACTTCATCCGCGTCTACCAAAAGATGCATGTGCATGCTTAAAACGCGTTTTCGCGCAAATCCGTGCGCGGGTGCTAAAAAGAGCAGCATCGGCATGCTTAGCACGTCGTTTGGTAGAAATCCACGAGCGCGTTCTGCCAAAAGCACCATTTGCATGCCCATCTTGTGGTTTTGCAGAAAACTTCATCCGCGTCTACCAAAAGATGCATGTGCATGCTTAAAACGCGTTTTCGCACAAATCCGTGCGCGGGTGCTAAAAAGAGCAGCATCGGCATGCTTAGCACGTCGTTTGGTAGAAATCCACGTGCGCGTTCTGCAAAAAGCACCATTTGCATGCACATCTTGTGGTTTTGCAGAAAACTTCATCCGCGTCTACCAAAAGATGCATGTGCATGCTTAAAACGCGTTTTCGCACAAATCCGTGCGCGGGTGCTAAAAAGAGCAGCATCGGCATGCTTAGCACGTCGTTTGGTAGAAATCCACGTGCGCGTTCTGCGAAAAGCACCATTTGCATGCACATCTTGTCGTTTTGCAGAAAACTTCATCCGCGTCTGCCAAAAGATGCATGTGCATGCTTAAAACGCGTTTTCGCACAAATCCGTGCGCGGGTGCTAAAAGAGCAGCATTGGCATGCTTAGCACGTCGTTTGGTAGAAATCCACGTGCGCGTTCTGCCAAAAGCACCATCTGCATGCACAATCTTGTGGTTTTGCAGAAAACTTCATCCGCGTCTACCAAAAGATGCATGTACATGCTTTAAAACGCGTTTTCCGCACAAATGCGTGCGGCGGGTGCTAAAAAGAGCAGCATCGGCATGCTTAGCACGTCGTTTGGTAGAAATCCACGTGCGCGTTCTACCAAAAGCACCATTTGCATGCACATCTTGTGGTTTTGCAGAAAACTTCATCCGCGTCTACCAAAAGATGCATGTGCATGCTTAAAACGCGTTTTCGCACAAATCCGTGCGCGGGTGCTAAAAAGAGCAGCATCGGCATGCTTAGCACGTCGTTTGGTAGAAATCCACGTGCGCGTTCTGCCAAAAGCACCATTTGCATGCACATCTTGTGGTTTTGCAGAAAACTTCATCGCGTCTACCCAAAAGATGCATGTGCATGCTTAAAACGCGTTTTCGCACAAATCCGTGCGCGGGTGCTAAAAAGAGCAGCATCGGCATGCTTAGCACGTCGTTTGGTAGAAATCCACGAGCGCGTTCTGCCAAAAGCACCATTTGCATGCCCATCTTGTGGTTTTGCAGAAAACTTCATCCGCGTCTACCAAAAGATGCATGTGCATGCTTTAAAACGCGTTTTCGCACAAATCCGTGCGCGGGTGCTAAAAAGAGCAGCATCGGCATGCTTAGCACGTCGTTTGGTAGAAATCCACGTGCGCGTTCTGCAAAAAGCACCATTTGCATGCACATCTTGTGGTTTTGCAGAAAACTTCATCCGCGTCTACCAAAAGATGCATGTGCATGCTTAAAACGCGTTTCTCGCACAAATCCGTGCGCGGGTGCTAAAAAGAGCAGCATCGGCATGCTTAGCACGTCGTTTGGTAGAAATCCACGTGCGCGTTCTGCCAAAAGCACCATTTGCATGCACATCATGTGGTTTTGCAGAAAACTTCATCCGCGTCTACCAAAGATGCATGTGCATGCTTAAAACGCGTTTTTCGCACAAATGCGTGCGCGGGTGCTAAAAAGAGCAGCAACGGCATGCTTAACACGTCGTTTGGTAGAAATCCACGTGCGCGTCTGCCAAAAGCACCATTTGCAATGCACATCTTGTGGTTTTGCAGAAAACTTCATCCGCGTCTACCAAAAGATTCATGTGCATGCTTAAAACGCGTTTCGCACAAATCCGTGCGCGGGTGCTAAAAAGAGCAGCATCGGCATGCTTAGCACGTCGTTTGGTAGAAATCCACGTGCGCGTTCTGCCAAAAGCACCATTTTGCATGCACATCTTGTGGTTTTGCAGAAAACTTCATCCGCGTCTACCAAAAGATGCATGTGCATGCTTAAAACGCGTTTCGCACAAATCCGTGCGCGGGTGCTAAAAAGAGCAGCATCGGCATGCTTAGCACGTCGTTTGGTAGAAATCCACGAGCGCGTTCTGCCAAAGCACCATTTGCATGCACATCTTGTGGTTTTGCAGAAAACTTCATCCGCGTCTACCAAAAGATGCATGTGCATGCTTAAAACGCGTTTTCGCACAAATCCGTGCGCGGGTGCTAAAAAGAGCAGCATCGGCATGCTTAGCACGTCGTTTGGTAGAAATCCACGAGCGCGTTCTGCCAAAAGCACCATTTGCATGCACATCTTGTGGTTTTGCAGAAAACTTCATCCGCGTTTGCCAAAAGATGCATGTGCATGCTTAAAACGCGTTTTCGCACAAATCCGTGCGCGGGTGCTAAAAAGAGCAGCATCGGCATGCTTAGCACGTCGTTTGGTAGAAATCCACGTGCGCGTTCTGCCAAAAGCACCATTTGCATGCACATCTTGTGGTTTTGCAGAAAACTTCATCCGCGTCTACCAAAAGATGCATGTGCATGCTTAAAACGCGTTTTCGCACAAATCCGTGCGCGGGTGCTAAAAAGAGCAGCATCGGCATGCTTAGCACGTCGTTTGGTAGAAATCCACGAGCGCGTTCTGCCAAAAGCACCATTTGCATGCACATCTTGTGGTTTTGCAGAAAACTTCATCCGCGTTTGCCAAAAGATGCATGTGCATGCTTAAAACGCGTTTTCGCACAAATCCGTGCGCGGGTGCTAAAAAGAGCAGCATCGGCATGCTTAGCACGTCGTTTGGTAGAAATCCACGTGCGCGTTCTGCCAAAAGCACCATTTGCATGCACATCTTGTCGTTTTGCAGAAAACTTCATCCGCGTCTGCCAAAAGATGCATGTGCATGCTTAAAACGCGTTTTCGCACAAATCCGTGCGCGGGTGCTAAAAAGAGCAGCATCGGCATGCTTAGCACGTCGTTTGGTAGAAATCCACGTGCGCGTTCTGCCAAAAGCACCATTTGCATGCACATCTTGTGGTTTTGCAGAAAACTTCATCCGCGTCTACCAAAAGATGCATGTGCATGCTTAAAACGCGTTTTCGCACAAATCCGTGCGCGGGTGCTAAAAAGAGCAGCATCGGCATGCTTAGCACGTCGTTTGGTAGAAATCCACGTGCGCGTTCTGCCAAAAGCACCATTTGCATGCACATCTTGTCGTTTTGCAGAAAACTTCATCCGCGTCTGCCAAAAGATGCATGTGCATGCTTAAAACGCGTTTTCGCACAAATCCGTGCGCGGGTGCTAAAAAGAGCAGCATTGGCATGCTTAGCACGTCGTTTGGTAGAAATCCACGTGCGCGTTCTGCCAAAAGCACCATTTGCATGCACATCTTGTGGTTTTGCAGAAAACTTCATCCGCGTCTACCAAAAGATGCATGTGCATGCTTAAAACGCGTTTTCGCACAAATGCGTGCGCGGGTGCTAAAAAGAGCAGCATCGGCATGCTTAGCACGTCGTTTGGTAGAAATCCACGTGCGCGTTCTGCCAAAAGCACCATTTGCATGCACATCTTGTGGTTTTGCAGAAAACTTCATCCGCGTCTACCAAAAGATGCATGTGCATGCTTAAAACGCGTTTTCGCACAAATCCGTGCGCGGGTGCTAAAAAGAGCAGCATCGGCATGCTTAGCACGTCGTTTGGTAGAAATCCACGAGCGCGTTCTGCCAAAAGCACCATTTGCATGCACATCTTGTGGTTTTGCAGAAAACTTCATCCGCGTCTACCAAAAGATGCATGTGCATGCTTAAAACGCGTTTTCGCACAAATCCGTGCGCGGGTGCTAAAAAGAGCAGCATCGGCATGCTTAGCACGTCGTTTGGTAGAAATCCACGAGCGCGTTCTGCCAAAAGCACCATTTGCATGCACATCTTGTGGTTTTGCAGAAAACTTCATCCGCGTCTACCAAAAGATGCATGTGCATGCTTAAAACGCGTTTTCGCACAAATCCGTGCGCGGGTGCTAAAAAGAGCAGCATCGGCATGCTTAGCACGTCGTTTGGTAGAAATCCACGAGCGCGTTCTGCCAAAAGCACCATTTGCATGCACATCTTGTGGTTTTGCAGAAAACTTCATCCGCGTTTGCCAAAAGATGCATGTGCATGCTTAAAACGCGTTTTCGCACAAATCCGTGCGCGGGTGCTAAAAAGAGCAGCATCGGCATGCTTAGCACGTCGTTTGGTAGAAATCCACGTGCGCGTTCTGCCAAAAGCACCATTTGCATGCACATCTTGTGGTTTTGCAGAAAACTTCATCCGCGTCTACCAAAAGATGCATGTGCATGCTTAAAACGCGTTTTCGCACAAATCCGTGCGCGGGTGCTAAAAAGAGCAGCATCGGCATGCTTAGCACGTCGTTTGGTAGAAATCCACGTGCGCGTTCTGCCAAAAGCACCATTTGCATGCACATCTTGTGGTTTTGCAGAAAACTTCATCCGCGTCTACCAAAAGATGCATGTGCATGCTTAAAACGCGTTTTCGCACAAATCCGTGCGCGGGTGCTAAAAAGAGCAGCATCGGCATGCTTAGCACGTCGTTTGGTAGAAATCCACGTGCGCGTTCTGCCAAAAGCACCATTTGCATGCACATCTTGTCGTTTTGCAGAAAACTTCATCCGCGTCTGCCAAAAGATGCATGTGCATGCTTAAAACGCGTTTTCGCACAAATCCGTGCGCGGGTGCTAAAAAGAGCAGCATTGGCATGCTTAGCACGTCGTTTGGTAGAAATCCACGTGCGCGTTCTGCCAAAAGCACCATTTGCATGCACATCTTGTGGTTTTGCAGAAAACTTCATCCGCGTCTACCAAAAGATGCATGTGCATGCTTAAAACGCGTTTTCGCACAAATGCGTGCGCGGGTGCTAAAAAGAGCAGCATCGGCATGCTTAGCACGTCGTTTGGTAGAAATCCACGTGCGCGTTCTACCAAAAGCACCATTTGCATGCACATCTTGTGGTTTTGCAGAAAACTTCATCCGCGTCTACCAAAAGATGCATGTGCATGCTTAAAACGCGTTTTCGCACAAATCCGTGCGCGGGTGCTAAAAAACAGCAGCATCGGCATGCTTTGCACGTCGTTTGGTAGAAATCCACGTGCGCGTTCTGCCAAAAGCACCATTTGCATGCACATCTTGTGGTTTTGCAGAAAACTTCATCCGCGTCTACCAAAAGATGCATGTGCATGCTTAAAACGCGTTTTCGCACAAATCCGTGCGCGGGTGCTAAAAAGAGCAGCATCGGCATGCTTAGCACGTCGTTTGGTTGAAATCCACGAGCGCGTTCTGCCAAAAGCACCATTTGCATGCACATCTTGTGGTCTTGCAGAAAACTTCATCCGCGTCTACCAAAAGATGCATGTGCATGCTTAAAACGCGTTTTCGCACAAATCCGTGCGCGGGTGCTAAAAAGAGCAGCATCGGCATGCTTAGCACGTCGTTTGGTAGAAATCCACGTGCGCGTTCTGCCAAAAGCACCATTTGCATGCACATCTTGTGGTTTTGCAGAAAACTTCATCCGCGTCTACCAAAAGATGCATGTGCATGCTTAAAACGCGTTTTCGCACAAATGCGTGCGCGGGTGCTAAAAAGAGCAGCATCGGCATGCTTAGCACGTCGTTTGGTAGAAATCCACGTGCGCGTTCTGCCAAAAGCACCATTTGCATGCACATCTTGTGGTTTTGCAGAAAACTTCATCCGCGTCTACCAAAAGGTGCATGTGCATGCTCAAAACGCGTTTTCGCACAAATCCGTGCGCGGGTGCTAAAAAGAGCAGCATCGGCATGCTTAGCACGTCGTTTGGTAGAAATCCACGTGCGCGTTCTGCCAAAAGCACCATTTGCATGCACATCTTGTGGTTTTGCAGAAAACTTCATCCGCGTCTACCAAAAGATGCATGTGCATGCTTAAAACGCGTTTTCGCACAAATCCGTGCGCGGGTGCTAAAAAGAGCAGCATCGGCATGCTTAGCACGTCGTTTGGTAGAAATCCACGAGCGCGTTCTGCCAAAAGCACCATTTGCATGCACATCTTGTGGTTTTGCAGAAAACTTCATCCGCGTCTACCAAAAGATGCATGTGCATGCTTAAAACGCGTTTACGCACAAATCCGTGCGCGGGTGCTAAAAAGAGCAGCATCGGCATGCTTAGCACGTCGTTTGGTAGAAATCCACGTGCGCGTTCTGCCAAAAGCACCATTTGCATGCACATCTTGTGGTTTTGCAGAAAACTTCATCCGCGTCTACCAAAAGATGCCTGTGCATGCTTAAAACGCGTTTTCGCACAAATCCGTGCGCGGGTGCCAAAAAGAGCAGCATCGGCATGCTTAGCACGTCGTTTGGTAGAAATCCACGTGCGCGTTCTGCCAAAAGCACCATTTGCATGCACATCTTGTGGTTTTGCAGAAAACTTCATCCGCGTCTACCAAAAGATGCATGTGCATGCTTAAAACGCGTTTTCGCACAAATCCGTGCGCGGGTGCTAAAAAGAGCAGCATCGGCATGCTTAGCACGTCGTTTGGTAGAAATCCACGTGCGCGTTCTGCCAAAAGCACCATTTGCATGCACATCTTGTGGTTTTGCAGAAAACTTCATCGGCGTCTACCAAAAGATGCATGTGCATGCTTAAAACGCGTTTTCGCACAAATGCGTGCGCGGGTGCTAAAAAGAGCAGCATCGGCATGCTTAGCACGTCGTTTGGTAGAAATCCACGTGCGCGTTCTGCCAAAAGCACCATTTCCATGCACATCTTGTGGTTTTGCAGAAAACTTCATCCGCGTCTACCAAAAGATGCATGTGCATGCTTAAAACGCGTTTTCGCACAAATGCTTGCGCGGGTGCTAAAAAGAGCAGCATCGGCATGCTTAGCACGTCGTTTGGTAGAAATCCACGTGCTCGTTCTGCCAAAAGCACCATTTGCATGCACATCTTGTGGTTTTGCAGAAAACTTCATCCGCGTCTACCAAAAGATGCATGTGCATGCTTAAACGCGTTTTCGCACAAATGCGTGCGCGGGTGCTAAAAAGAGCAGCATCGGCATGCTTAGCACGTCGTTTGGTAGAAATACACGTGCGCGTTCTGCCAAAAGCACCATTTGCATGCACATCTTGTGGTTTTGCAGAAAACTTCATCCGCGTCTACCAAAAGATGCCTGTGCATGCTTAAAACGCGTTTTCGCACAAATCCGTGCGCGGGTGCTAAAAAGAGCAGCATCGGCATGCTTAGCACGTCGTTTGGTAGAAATCCACGTGCGCGTTCTGCAAAAAGCACTATTTGCATGCACATCTTGTGGTTTTGCAGAAAACTTCATCCGCGTCTACCAAAAGTTGCATGTGCATGCTTAAAACGCGTTTTCGCACAAATGCGTGCGCGGGTGCTAAAAAGAGCAGCATCGGCATGCTTAGCACGTCGTTTGGTAGGAATCCACGTGCGCGTTCTGCAAAAAGCACCATTTGCATGCACATCTTGTGGTTTTGCAGAAAACTTCATCCGCGTCTACCAAAAGATGCATGTGCATGCTTAAAACGCGTTTTCGCACAAATGCGTGCGCGGGTGCTAAAAAGAGCAGCATCGGCATGCTTAGCACGTCGTTTGGTAGAAATCCACGTGCGCGTTCTGCCAAAAGCACCATTTGCATGCACATCTTGTGGTTTTGCAGAAAACTTCATCCGCGTCTACCAAAAGATGCATGTGCATGCTTAAAACGCGTTTTCGCACAAATGCGTGCGCGGGTGCTAAAAAGAGCAGCATCGGCATGCTTAGCACGTCATTTGGTAGAAATCCACGTGCGCATTCAGCCAAAAGCACCATTTGCATGCACATCTTGTGGTTTTGCAGAAAACTTCATCCGCGTCTACCAAAAGATGCATGTGCATGCTTAAAACGCGTTTTCGCACAAATCCGTGCGCGGGTGCTAAAAAGAGCAGCATCGGCATGCTTAGCACGTCGTTTGGTAGAAATCCACGTGCGCGTTCTGCCAAAAGCACCATTTGCATGCACATCTTGTGGTTTTGCAGAAAACTTCATCCGCGTCTACCAAAAGATGCATGTGCATGCTTAAAACGCGTTTTCGCACAAATCCGTGCGCGGGTGCTGAAAAGAGCAGCATCGGCATGCTTAGCACGTCGTTTGGTAGAAATCCACGTGCGCGTTCTGCCAAAAGCACCATTTGCATGCACATCTTGTGGTTTTGCAGAAAACTTCTTCCGCGTCTACCAAAAGATGCATGTGCATGCTTAAAACGCGTTTTCGCAAAAATCCGTGCGCGGGTGCTAAAAAGAGCAGTATCGGCATGCTTAGCACGTCGTTTGGTAGAAATCCACGTGCGCGTTCTGCCAAAAGCACCATTTGCATGCACATCTTGTGGTTTTGCAGAAAACTTCATCCGCGTCTACCAAAAGATGCATGTGCATGCTTAAAACGCGTTTTCGCACAAATCCGTGCGCGGGTGCTAAAAAGAGCAGCATCGGCATGCTTAGCACGTCGTTTGGTAGAAATCCACGTGTGCATTCTGCCAAAAGCACCATTTGCATGCACATCTTGTGGTTTTGCAGAAAACTTCATCCGCGTCTACCAAAAGAAGCATGTCCATGCTTAAAACGCGTTTTCGCACAAATCCGTGCGCGGGTGCTAAAAAGAGCAGCATCGGCATGCTTAGCACGTCGTTTGGTAGAAATCCACGTGCGCGTTCTGCCAAAAGCACCATTTGCATGCACATCTTGTGGTTTTGCAGAAAACTTCATCCGCGTCTACCAAAAGATGCATGTGCATGCTTAAAACGCGTTTTCGCACAAATCCGTGCGCGGGTGCTAAAAAGAGCAGCATCGGCATGCTTAGCACGTCGTTTGGTAGAAATACACGTGCGCGTTCCGCAAAAAGCACCATTTGCATGCACATCTTGTGGTTTTGCAGAAAACTTCATCCGCGTCTACCAAAAGATGCATGTGCATGCTTAAAACGCGTTTTCGCACAAATGCGTGCGCGGGTGCTAAAAAGAGCAGCATCGGCATGCTTAGCACGTCGTTTGCTAGAAATCCACGTGCGCGTTCTGCAAAAAGCACCATTTGCATGCACATCTTGTGGTTTTGCAGAAAACTTCATCCGCGTCTACCAAAAGATGCATGTGCATGCTTAAAACGCGTTTTCGCACAAATGCGTGCGCGGGTGCTAAAAAGAGCAGCATCGGCATGCTTAGCACGTCGTTTGGTAGAAATCCACGTGCGCGTTCTGCAAAAAGCACTATTTGCATGCACATCTTGTGGTTTTGCAGAAAACTTCATCCGCGTCTACCAAAAGATGCATGTGCATGCTTAAAACGCGTTTTCGCACAAATGCGTGCGCGGGTGCTAAAAAGAGCAGCATCGGCATGCTTAGCACGTCGTTTGGTAGAAATCCACGTGCGCGTTCTGCAAAAAGCACCATTTGCATGCACATCTTGTGGTTTTGCAGAAAACTTCATCCGCGTCTACCAAAAGATGCATGTGCATGCTTAAAACGCGTTTTCGCACAAATGCGTGCGCGGGTGCTAAAAAGAGCAGCATCGGCATGCTTAGCACGTCGTTTGGTAGAAATCCACGTGCGCGTTCTGCCAAAAGCACCATTTGCATGCACATCTTGTGGTTTTGCAGAAAACTTCATCCGCGTCTACCAAAAGATGCATGTGCATGCTTAAAACGCGTTTTCGCACAAATGCGTGCGCGGGTGCTAAAAAGAGCAGCATCGGCATGCTTAGCACGTCATTTGGTAGAAATCCACGTGCGCATTCTGCCAAAAGCACCATTTGCATGCACATCTTGTGGTTTTGCAGAAAACTTCATCCGCGTCTACCAAAAGATGCATGTGCATGCTTAAAACGCGTTTTCGCACAAATCCGTGCGCGGGTGCTAAAAAGAGCAGCATCGGCATGCTTAGCACGTCGTTTGGTAGAAATCCACGTGCGCGTTCTGCCAAAAGCACCATTTGCATGCACATCTTGTGGTTTTGCAGAAAACTTCATCCGCGTCTACCAAAAGATGCATGTGCATGCTTAAAACGCGTTTTCGCACAAATCCGTGCGCGGGTGCTGAAAAGAGCAGCATCGGCATGCTTAGCACGTCGTTTGGTAGAAATCCACGTGCGCGTTCTGCCAAAAGCACCATTTGTATGCACATCTTGTGGTTTTGCAGAAAACTTCTTCCGCGTCTACCAAAAGATGCATGTGCATGCTTAAAACGCGTTTTCGCAAAAATCCGTGCGCGGGTGCTAAAAAGAGCAGCATCGGCATGCTTAGCACGTCGTTTGGTAGAAATCCACGTGCGCGTTCTGCCAAAAGCACCATTTGCATGCACATCTTGTGGTTTTGCAGAAAACTTCATCCGCGTCTACCAAAAGATGCATGTGCATGCTTAAAACGCGTTTTCGCACAAATCCGTGCGCGGGTGCTAAAAAGAGCAGCATCGGCATGCTTAGCACGTCGTTTGGTAGAAATCCACGTGTGCATTCTGCCAAAAGCACCATTTGCATGCACATCTTGTGGTTTTGCAGAAAACTTCATCCGCGTCTACCAAAAGAAGCATGTCCATGCTTAAAACGCGTTTTCGCACAAATCCGTGCGCGGGTGCTAAAAAGAGCAGCATCGGCATGCTTAGCACGTCGTTTGGTAGAAATACACGTGCGCGTTCTGCAAAAAGCACCATTTGCATGCACATCTTGTGGTTTTGCAGAAAACTTCATCCGCGTCTACCAAAAGATGCATGTGCATGCTTAAAACGCGTTTTCGCACAAATGCGTGCGCGGGTGCTAAAAAGAGCAGCATCGGCATCCTTAGCACGTCGTTTGCTAGAAATCCACGTGCGCGTTCTGCAAAAAGCACCATTTGCATGCACATCTTGTGGTTTTGCAGAAAACTTCATCCGCGTCTACCAAAAGATGCATGTGCATGCTTAAAACGCGTTTTCGCACAAATGTTTGCGCGGGTGCTAAAAAGAGCAGCATCGGCATGCTTAGCACGTCGTTTGGTAGAAATCCACGTGCGCGTTCTGCCAAAAGCACCATTTGCATGCACATCTTGTGGTTTTGCAGAAAACTTCATCCGCGTCTACCAAAAGATGCATGTGCATGCTTAAAACGCGTTTTCGCACAAATCCGTGCGCGGGTGCTAAAAAGAGCAGCATCGGCATGCTTAGCACGTCGTTTGGTAGAAATCCACGTGCGCGTTCTGCCAAAAGCACCATTTGCATGCACATCTTGTGGTTTTGCAGAAAACTTCATCCGCGTCTACCAAAAGATGCATGTGCATGCTTAAAACGCGTTTTCGCACAAATCCGTGCGCGGGTGCTAAAAAGAGCAGCATCGGCATGCTTAGCACGTCGTTTGGTAGAAATCCACGTGCGCGTTCT
>NW_027315315.1:0-40943 GCF_023375885.2 Dermacentor andersoni | reverse complement strand
ATGCCGATGCTGCTCTTTTTAGCACCCGCGCACGGATTTGTGCGAAAACGCGTTTTAAGCATGCACATGCATCTTTTGGTAGACGAGATTGAAGTTTTCTGCAAAACCACTAGATGTGCATGCAAATGGTGCTTTTGGCAGAACGCGCACGTGGATTTCTACCAAACGACGGGCTAAGCATGCCGATGCTGCTCTTTTTAGCACCCGCGCACGGATTCGCGCGAAAACGCGTTTTAAGCATGCACATGCATCTTTTGGTAGACGCGGATGAAGTTTTCTGCAAAACCACAAGATGTGCATGCAAATGGTGCTTTTGGCAGAACGCGCACGTGGATTTCTACCAAACGAGGTGCTAAGCATGCCGATGCTGCTCTTTTTAGCACCCGCGCACGGATTCGTGCGAAAACGCGTTTTAAGCATGCACATGCATCGTTTGGTAGACGCGGATGAAGTTTTCTGCAAAACCACAAGATGTGCATGCAAATGGTGCTTTTGGCAGAACGCGCACGTGGATTTCTACCAAACGACGTGCTAAGCATGCCGATGCTGCTCTTTTTAGCACCCGCGCACGGATTCGTGCGAAAACGCGTTTTAAGCTTGCACATGCATCTTTTGGTAGACGCGGATGAAGTTTTCTGCAAAACCACAAGATGTGCATGCAAATGGTGCTTTTGGCAGAACGCGCACGTGGATTTCTACCAAACGACGTGCTAAGCATGCCGATACTGCTCTTTTTAGCACTCGCGCACGGATTCGTGCGAAAACACGTTTTAAGCATGCACATGCATCTTTTGGTAGACGCGGATGAAGTTTTCTGCAAAACCATATGATGTGCATGCAAATGGTGCTCTTGGCAGAACGCGCACTTGGATTTCTACCAAACGACGTGCTAAGCATGCCGATGCTGCTCTTTTTAGCACCCGCGCACGGATTTGTGCGAAAACGCGTTTTAAGCATGCACATGCACCTTTTGGTAGACGAGATTGAAGTTTTCTGCAAAACCACAAGATGTGCATGCAAATGGTGCTTTTCGCAGAACGCGCACGTGGATTTCTACCAAACAACGTGCTAAGCATGCCGATGCTGCTCTTTTTAGCACCCGCGCACGGATTCGTGCGAAAACGCGTTTTAAGCATGCACATGCATCTTTTGGTAGACGAGATTGAAGTTTTCTGCAAAACCACAAGATGTGCATGCAAATGGTGCTTTTGGCAGAACGCGCACGTGGATTTCTACCAAACAACGTGCTAAGCATGCCGATGCTGCTCTTTTTAGCACCCGCGCACGGATTTGTGCGAAAACGCGTTTTAAGCATGCACATGCATCTTTTGGTAGACGAGATTGAAGTTTTCTGCAAAACCACAAGATGTGCAAGCAAATGGTGCTTTTCGCAGAACGCACACGTGGATTTCTACCAAACAACGTGCTAAGCATGCCGATGCTGCTCTTTTTAGCACCCGCGCACGGATTCGTGCGAAAACGCGTTTTAAGCTTGCACATGCATCTTTTGGTAGACGCGGATGAAGTTTTCTGCAAAACCACAAGATGTGCATGCAAATGGTGCTCTTGGCAGAACGCGCACGTGGATTACTACCAAACGACGTGCTAAGCATGCCGATGCTGCTCTTTTTAGCACCCGCGCACGGATTCGTGCGAAAACGCGTTTTAAGCATGCACATGCATCTTTTGGTAGACGAGATTGAAGTTTTCTGCAAAACCACAAGATGTGCATGCAAATGGTGCTTTTCGCAGAACGCGCACGTGGATTTCTACCAAACAACGTGCTAAGCATGCCGATGCTGCTCTTTTTAGCACCCGCGCACGGATTCGTGCGAAAACGCGTTTTAAGCATGCACATGCATCTTTTGGTAGACGAGATTGAAGTTTTCTGCAAAACCACAAGATGTGCATGCAAATGGTGCTTTTGGCAGAACGCGCACGTGGATTTCTACCAAACGACGTGCTAAGCATGCCGATGCTGCTCTTTTTAGCACCCGCGCACGGATTCGCGCGAAAACGCGTTTTAAGCATGCACATGCATCGTTTGGTAGACGCGGATGAAGTTTTCTGCAAAACCACAAGGTGTGCATGCAAATGGTGCTTTTGGCAGAACGCGCACGTGGATTTCTACCAAACGACGTGCTAAGCATGCCGATGCTGCTCTTTTTAGCACCCGCGCACGGATTCGTGCGAAAACGCGTTTTAAGCTTGCACATGCATCTTTTGGTAGACGCGGATGAAGTTTTCTGCAAAACCACAAGATGTGCATGCAAATGGTGCTTTTGGCAGAACGCGCACGTGGATTTCTACCAAACGACGGGCTAAGCATGCCGATGCTGCTCTTTTTAGCACCCGCGCACGGATTCGCGCGAAAACGCGTTTTAAGCATGCACATGCATCTTTTGGTAGACGCGGATGAAGTTTTCTGCAAAACCACAAGATGTGCATGCAAATGGTGCTTTTGGCAGAACGCGCACGTGGATTTCTACCAAACGAGGTGCTAAGCATGCCGATGCTGCTCTTTTTAGCACCCGCGCACGGATTCGTGCGAAAACGCGTTTTAAGCTTGCACATGCATCTTTTGGTAAACGCGGATGAAGTTTTCTGCAAAACCACAAGATGTGCATGCAAATGGTGCTTTTGGCAGAACGCGCACGTGGATTTCTACCAAACGACGTGCTAAGCATGCCGATGCTGCTCTTTTTAGCACCCGCGCACGGATTCGTGCGAAAACACGTTTTAAGCATGCACATGCATCTTTTGGTAGACGCGGATGAAGTTTTCTGCAAAACCATATGATGTGCATGCAAATGGTGCTCTTGGCAGAACGCGCACGTGGATTTCTACCAAACGACGTGCTAAGCATGCCGATGCTGCTCTTTTTAGCACCCGCGCACGGATTTGTGCGAAAACGCGTTTTAAGCATGCACATGCATCTTTTGGTAGACGAGATTGAAGTTTTCTGCAAAACCACAAGATGTGCATGCAAATGGTGCTTTTCGCAGAACGCGCACGTGGATTTCTACCAAACAACGTGCTAAGCATGCCGATGCTGCTCTTTTTAGCACCCGCGCACGGATTCGTGCGAAAACGCGTTTTAAGCATGCACATGCATCTTTTGGTAGACGAGATTGAAGTTTTCTGCAAAACCACAAGATGTGCATGCAAATGGTGCTTTTGGCAGAACGCGCACGTGGATTTCTACCAAACGACGTGCTAAGCATGCCGATGCTGCTCTTTTTAGCACCCGCGCACGGATTCGCGCGAAAACGCGTTTTAAGCATGCACATGCATCGTTTGGTAGACGCGGATGAAGTTTTCTGCAAAACCACAAGGTGTGCATGCAAATGGTGCTTTTGGCAGAACGCGCACGTGGATTTCTACCAAACGACGTGCTAAGCATGCCGATGCTGCTCTTTTTAGCACCCGCGCACGGATTCGTGCGAAAACGCGTTTTAAGCTTGCACATGCATCTTTTGGTAGACGCGGATGAAGTTTTCTGCAAAACCACAAGATGTGCATGCAAATGGTGCTTTTGGCAGAACGCGCACGTGGATTTCTACCAAACGACGGGCTAAGCATGCCGATGCTGCTCTTTTTAGCACCCGCGCACGGATTCGCGCGAAAACGCGTTTTAAGCATGCACATGCATCTTTTGGTAGACGCGGATGAAGTTTTCTGCAAAACCACAAGATGTGCATGCAAATGGTGCTTTTGGCAGAACGCGCACGTGGATTTCTACCAAACGAGGTGCTAAGCATGCCGATGCTGCTCTTTTTAGCACCCGCGCACGGATTCGTGCGAAAACGCGTTTTAAGCTTGCACATGCATCTTTTGGTAAACGCGGATGAAGTTTTCTGCAAAACCACAAGATGTGCATGCAAATGGTGCTTTTGGCAGAACGCGCACGTGGATTTCTACCAAACGACGTGCTAAGCATGCCGATGCTGCTCTTTTTAGCACCCGCGCACGGATTCGTGCGAAAACACGTTTTAAGCATGCACATGCATCTTTTGGTAGACGCGGATGAAGTTTTCTGCAAAACCATATGATGTGCATGCAAATGGTGCTCTTGGCAGAACGCGCACGTGGATTTCTACCAAACGACGTGCTAAGCATGCCGATGCTGCTCTTTTTAGCACCCGCGCACGGATTTGTGCGAAAACGCGTTTTTAAGCATGCACATGCATCTTTTGGTAGACGAGATTGAAGTTTTCTGCAAAACCACAAGATGTGCATGCAAATGGTGCTTTTCGCAGAACGCGCACGTGGATTTCTACCAAACAACGTGCTAAGCATGCCGATGCTGCTCTTTTTAGCACCCGCGCACGGATTCGTGCGAAAACGCGTTTTAAGCATGCACATGCATCTTTTGGTAGACGAGATTGAAGTTTTCTGCAAAACCACAAGATGTGCATGCAAATGGTGCTTTTCGCAGAACGCACACGTGGATTTCTACCAAACAACGTGCTAAGCATGCCGATGCTGCTCTTTTTAGCACCCGCGCACGGATTCGTGCGAAAACGCGTTTTAAGCTTGCACATGCATCTTTTGGTAGACGCGGATGAAGTTTTCTGGAAAACCACAAGATGTGCATGCAAATGGTGCTCTTGGCAGAACGCGCACGTGGATTACTACCAAACGACGTGCTAAGCATGCCGATGCTGCTCTTTTTAGCACCCGCGCACGGATTCGTGCGAAAACGCGTTTTAAGCATGCACATGCATCTTTTGGTAGACGAGATTGAAGTTTTCTGCAAAACCACAAGATGTGCATGCAAATGGTGCTTTTCGCAGAACGCGCACGTGGATTTCTACCAAACAACGTGCTAAGCATGCCGATGCTGCTCTTTTTAGCACCCGCGCACGGATTCGTGCGAAAACGCGTTTTAAGCATGCACATGCATCTTTTGGTAGACGAGATTGAAGTTTTCTGCAAAACCACAAGATGTGCATGCAAATGGTGCTTTTGGCAGAACGCGCACGTGGATTTCTACCAAACGACGTGCTAAGCATGCCGATGCTGCTCTTTTTAGCACCCGCGCACGGATTCGCGCGAAAACGCGTTTTAAGCATGCACATGCATCGTTTAGTAGACGCGGATGAAGTTTTCTGCAAAACCACAAGATGTGCATGCAAATGGTGCTTTTTGGCAGAACGCGCACGTGGATTTCTATCAAACGACGTGCTAAGCATGCCGATGCTGCTCTTTTTAGCACCCGCGCACGGATTCGTGCGAAAACGCGTTTTAAGCTTGCACATGCATCTTTTGGTAGACGCGGATGAAGTTTTCTGCAAAACCACAAGATGTGCATGCAAATGGTGCTTTTGGCAGAACGCGCACGTGGATTTCTACCAAACGACGTGCTAAGCATGCCGATGCTGCTCTTTTTAGCACCCGCGCACGGATTCGTGCGAAAACACGTTTTAAGCATGCACATGCATCTTTTGGTAGACGCGGATGAAGTTTTCTGCAAAACCATATGATGTGCATGCAAATGGTGCTCTTGGCAGAACGCGCACGTGGATTTCTACCAAACGACGTGCTAAGCATGCCGATGCTGCTCTTTTTAGCACCCGCGCACGGATTTGTGCGAAAACGCGTTTTAAGCATGCACATGCATCTTTTGGTAGACGAGATTGAAGTTTTCTGCAAAACCACAAGATGTGCATGCAAATGGTGCTTTTCGCAGAACGCGCACGTGGATTTCTACCAAACAACGTGCTAAGCATGCCGATGCTGCTCTTTTTAGCACCCGCGCACGGATTCGTGCGATAACGCGTTTTAAGCATGCACATGCATCTTTTGGTAGACGAGATTGAAGTTTTCTGCAAAACCACAAGATGTGCATGCAAATGGTGCTTTTGGCAGAACGCGCACGTGGATTTCTACCAAACGACGTGCTAAGCATGCCGATGCTGCTCTTTTTAGCACCCGCGCACGGATTCGCGCGAAAACGCGTTTTAAGCATGCACATGCATCTTTTGGTAGACGCGGATGAAGTTTTCTGCAAAACCACAAGATGTGCATGCAAATGGTGCTTTTGGCAGAACGCGCACGTGGATTTCTACCAAACGACGTGCTAAGCATGCCGATGCTGCTCTTTTTAGCACCCGCGCACGGATTTGTGCGAAAACGCGTTTTAAGCATGCACATGCATCTTTTGGTAGACGAGATTGAAGTTTTCTGCAAAACCACAACATGTGCATGCAAATGGTGCTTTTCGCAGAACGCGCACGTGGATTTCTACCAAACAACGTGCTAAGCATGCCGATGCTGCTCTTTTTAGCACCCGCGCACGGATTCGTGCGAAAACGCGTTTTAAGCATGCACATGTATCTTTTGGTAGACGCGGATAAAGTTTTCTGCAAAACCACAAGATGTGCATGCAAATGGTGCTTTTGGCAGAACGCGCACGTGGATTTCTACCAAACGACGTGCTAAGCATGCCGATGCTGCTCTTTTTAGCACCCGCGCACGGATTCGTGCGAAAACGCGTTTGAAGCATGCACATGCATCTTTTGGTAGACGCGGATGAAGTTTTCTGCAAAACCACAAGATGTGCATGCAAATGGTGCTCTTGGCAGAACGCGCACGTGGATTTCTACCAAACGACGTGCTAAGCATGCCGATGCTGCTCTTTTTAGCACCCGCGCACGGATTTGTGCGAAAACGCGTTTTAAGCATGCACATGCATCTTTTGGTAGACGAGATTGAAGTTTTCTGCAAAACCACAAGATGTGCATGCAAATGGTGCTTTTCGCAGAACGCGCACGTGGATTTCTACCAAACAACGTGCTAAGCATGCCGATGCTGCTCTTTTTAGCACCCGCGCACGGATTCGTGCGAAAACGCGTTTTAAGCATGCACATGCATCTTTTGGTAGACGAGATTGAAGTTTTCTGTAAAACCACAAGATGTGCATGCAAATGGTGCTTTTCGCAGAACGCGCACGTGGATTTCTACCAAACAACGTGCTAAGCATGCCGATGCTGCTCTTTTTAGCACCCGCGCACGGATTCGTGCGAAAACGCGTTTTAAGCATGCACATGCATCTTTTGGTAGACGAGATTGAAGTTTTCTGCAAAACCACAAGATGTGCATGCAAATGGTGCTTTTCGCAGAACGCACACGTGGATTTCTACCAAACAACGTGCTAAGCATGCCGATGCTGCTCTTTTTAGCACCCGCGCACGGATTCGTGCGAAAACGCGTTTTAAGCATGCACATGCATCTTTTGGTAGACGAGATTGAAGTTTTCTGCAAAACCACAAGATGTGCATGCAAATGGTGCTTTTGGCAGAACGCGCACGTGGATTTCTACCAAACAACGTGCTAAGCATGCCGATGCTGCTCTTTTTAGCACCCGCGCACGGATTCGTGCGAAAACGCGTTTTAAGCTTGCACATGCATCTTTTGGTAGACGCGGATGAAGTTTTCTGCAAAACCACAAGATGTGCATGCAAATGGTGCTCTTGGCAGAACGCGCACGTGGATTACTACCAAACGACGTGCTAAGCATGCCGATGCTGCTCTTTTTAGCACCCGCGCACGGATTCGTGCGAAAACGCGTTTTAAGCATGCACATGCATCTTTTGGTAGACGAGATTGAAGTTTTCTGCAAAACCACAAGATGTGCATGCAAATGGTGCTTTTGGCAGAACGCGCACGTGGATTTCTACCAAACGACGTGCTAAGCATGCCGATGCTGCTCTTTTTAGCACCCGCGCACGGATTCGCGCGAAAAACGCGTTTTAAGCATGCACATGCATCGTTTGGTAGACGCGGATGAAGTTTTCTTCAAAACCACAAGATGTGCATGCAAATGGTGCTTTTGGCAGAACGCGCACGTGGATTTCTACCAAACGACGTGCTAAGCATGCCGATGCTGCTCTTTTTAGCACCCGCGCACGGATTCGTGCGAAAACGCGTTTTAAGCTTGCACATGCATCTTTTGGTAGACGCGGATGAAGTTTTCTGCAAAACCACAAGATGTGCATGCAAATGGTGCTTTTGGCAGAACGCGCACGTGGATTTCTACCAAACGACGTGCTAAGCATGCCGATGCTGCTCTTTTTAGCACCCGCGCACGGATTCGTGCGAAAACACGTTTTAAGCATGCACATGCATCTTTTGGTAGACGCGGATGAAGTTTTCTGCAAAACCATATGATGTGCATGCAAATGGTGCTCTTGGCAGAACGCGCACTTGGATTTCTACCAAACGACGTGCTAAGCATGCCGATGCTGCTCTTTTTAGCACCCGCGCACGGATTTGTGCGAAAACGCGTTTTAAGCATGCACATGCATCTTTTGGTAGACGAGATTGAAGTTTTCTCCAAAACCACAAGATGTGCATGCAAATGGTGCTTTTCGCAGAACGCGCACGTGGATTTCTACCAAACAACGTGCTAAGCATGCCGATGCTGCTCTTTTTAGCACCCGCGCACGGATTCGTGCGAAAACGCGTTTTAAGCATGCACATGCATCTTTTGGTAGACGAGATTGAAGTTTTCTGCAAAACCACAAGATGTGCATGCAAATGGTGCTTTTGGCAGAACGCGCACGTGGATTTCTACCAAACAACGTGCTAAGCATGCCGATGCTGCTCTTTTTAGCACCCGCGCACGGATTTGTGCGAAAATGCGTTTTAAGCATGCACATGCATCTTTTGGTAGACGAGATTGAAGTTTTCTGCAAAACCACAAGATGTGCATGCAAATGGTGCTTTTCGCCGAACGCACACGTGGATTTCTACCAAACAACGTGCTAAGCATGCCGATGCTGCTCTTTTTAGCACCCGCGCACGGATTCGTGCGAAAACGCGTTTTAAGCTTGCACATGCATCTTTTGGTAGACGCGGATGAAGTTTTCTGCAAAACCACAAGATGTGCATGCAAATGGTGCTCTTGGCAGAATGCGCACGTGGATTACTACCAAACGACGTGCTAAGCATGCCGATGCTGCTCTTTTTAGCACCCGCGCACGGATTCGTGCGAAAACGCGTTTTAAGCATGCACATGCATCTTTTGGTAGACGAGATTGAAGTTTTCTGCAAAACCACAAGATGTGCATGCAAATGGTGCTTTTCGCAGAACGCGCACGTGGATTTCTACCAAACAACGTGCTAAGCATGCCGATGCTGCTCTTTTTAGCACCCGCGCACGGATTCGTGCGAAAACGCGTTTTAAGCATGCACATGCATCTTTTGGTAGACGAGATTGAAGTTTTCTGCAAAACCACAAGATGTGCATGCAAATGGTGCTTTTGGCAGAACGCGCACGTGGATTTCTACCAAACGACGTGCTAAGCATGCCGATTGCTGCTCTTTTTAGCACCCGCGCACGGATTCGCGCGAAAACGCGTTTTAAGCATGCACATGCATCGTTTGGTAGACGCGGATGAAGTTTTCTGCAAAACCACAAGATGTGCATGCAAATGGTGCTTTTGGCAGAACGCGCACGTGGATTTCTACCAAACGACGTGCTAAGCATGCCGATGCTGCTCTTTTTAGCACCCGCGCACGGATTCGTGCGAAAACGCGTTTTAAGCTTGCACATGCATCTTTTGGTAGACGCGGATGAAGTTTTCTGCAAAACCACAAGATGTGCATGCAAATGGTGCTTTTGGCAGAACGCGCACGTGGATTTCTACCAAACGACGTGCTAAGCATGCCGATGCTGCTCTTTTTAGCACCCGCGCACGGATTCGTGCGAAAACACGTTTTAAGCATGCACATGCATCTTTTGGTAGACGCGGATGAAGTTTTCTGCAAAACCATATGATGTGCATGCAAATGGTGCTCTTGGCAGAACGCGCATGTGGATTTCTACCAAACGACGTGCTAAGCATGCCGATGCTGCTCTTTTTAGCACCCGCGCACGGATTTGTGCGAAAACGCGTTTTAAGCATGCACATGCATCTTTTGGTAGACGAGATTGAAGTTTTCTGCAAAACCACAAGATGTGCATGCAAATGGTGCTTTTGGCAGAACGCGCACGTGGATTTCTACCAAACGACGGGCTAAGCATGCCGATGCTGCTCTTTTTAGCACCCGCGCACGGATTCGCGCGAAAACGCGTTTTAAGCATGCACATGCATCTTTTGGTAGACGCGATGAAGTTTTCTGCAAAACCACAAGATGTGCATGCAAATGGTGCTTTTGGCAGAACGCGCACGTGGATTTCTACCAAACGAGGTGCTAAGCATGCCGATGCTGCTCTTTTTAGCACCCGCGCACGGATTCGTGCGAAAACGCGTTTTAAGCTTGCACATGCATCTTTTGGTAGACGCGGATGAAGTTTTCTGCAAAACCACAAGATGTGCATGCAAATGGTGCTTTTGGCAGAACGCGCACGTGGATTTCTACCAAACGACGTGCTAAGCATGCCGATGCTGCTCTTTTTAGCACCCGCGCACGGATTCGTGCGAAAACACGTTTTAAGCATGCACATGCATCTTTTGGTAGACGCGGATGAAGTTTTCTGCAAAACCATATGATGTGCATGCAAATGGTGCTCTTGGCAGAACGCGCACGTGGATTTCTACCAAACGACGTGCTAAGCATGCCGATGCTGCTCTTTTTAGCACCCGCGCACGGATTTGTGCGAAAACGCGTTTTAAGCATGCACATGCATCTTTTGGTAGACGAGATTGAAGTTTTCTGCAAAACCACAAGATGTGCATGCAAATGGTGCTTTTCGCAGAACGCGCACGTGGATTTCTACCAAACAACGTGCTAAGCATGCCGATGCTGCTCTTTTTAGCACCCGCGCACGGATTCGTGCGAAAACGCGTTTTAAGCATGCACATGCATCTTTTGGTAGACGAGATTGAAGTTTTCTGCAAAACCACAAGATGTGCATGCAAATGGTGCTTTTGGCAGAACGCGCACGTGGATTTCTACCAAACAACGTGCTAAGCATGCCGATGCTGCTCTTTTTAGCACCCGCGCACGGATTTGTGCGAAAAACGCGTTTTAAGCATGCACATGCATCTTTTGGTAGACGAGATTGAAGTATTGTGCAAAACCACAAGATGTGCATGCAAATGGTGCTCTTGGCAGAACGCGCACGTGGATTACTACCAAACGACGTGCTAAGCATGCCGATGCTGCTCTTTTTAGCACCCGCGCACGGATTCGTGCGAAAACGCGTTTTAAGCATGCACATGCATCTTTTGGTAGACGAGATTGAAGTTTTCTGCAAAACCACAAGATGTGCATGCAAATGGTGCTTTTCGCAGAACGCGCACGTGGATTTCTACCAAACAACGTGCTAAGCATGCCGATGCTGCTCTTTTTAGCACCCGCGCACGGATTCGTGCGAAAACGCGTTTTAAGCATGCACATGCATCTTTTGGTAGACGAGATTGAAGTTTTCTGCAAAACCACAAGATGTGCATGCAAATGGTGCTTTTGGCAGAACGCGCACGTGGATTTCTACCAAACGACGTGCTAAGCATGCCGATGCTGCTCTTTTTAGCACCCGCGCACGGATTCGCGCGAAAACGCGTTTTAAGCATGCACATGCATCGTTTGGTAGACGCGGATGAAGTTTTCTGCAAAACCACAAGATGTGCATGCAAATGGTGCTTTTGGCAGAACGCGCACGTGGATTTCTACCAAACGACGTGCTAAGCATGCCGATGCTGCTCTTTTTAGCACCCGCGCACGGATTCGTGCGAAAACGCGTTTTAAGCTTGCACATGCATCTTTTGGTAGACGCGGATGAAGTTTTCTGCAAAACCACAAGATGTGCATGCAAATGGTGCTTTTGGCAGAACGCGCACGTGGATTTCTACCAAACGACGTGCTAAGCATGCCGATGCTGCTCTTTTTAGCACCCGCGCACGGATTCGTGCGAAAACACGTTTTAAGCATGCACATGCATCTTTTGGTAGACGCGGATGAAGTTTTCTGCAAAACCATATGATGTGCATGCAAATGGTGCTCTTGGCAGAACGCGCATGTGGATTTCTACCAAACGACGTGCTAAGCATGCCGATGCTGCTCTTTTTAGCACCCGCGCACGGATTTGTGCGAAAACGCGTTTTAAGCATGCACATGCATCTTTTGGTAGACGAGATTGAAGTTTTCTGCAAAACCACAAGATGTGCATGCAAATGGTGCTTTTGGCAGAACGCGCACGTGGATTTCTACCAAACGACGGGCTAAGCATGCCGATGCTGCTCTTTTTAGCACCCGCGCACGGATTCGCGCGAAAACGCGTTTTAAGCATGCACATGCATCTTTTGGTAGACGCGGATGAAGTTTTCTGCAAAACCACAAGATGTGCATGCAAATGGTGCTTTTGGCAGAACGCGCACGTGGATTTCTACCAAACGAGGTGCTAAGCATGCCGATGCTGCTCTTTTTAGCACCCGCGCACGGATTCGTGCGAAAACGCGTTTTAAGCTTGCACATGCATCTTTTGGTAGACGCGGATGAAGTTTTCTGCAAAACCACAAGATGTGCATGCAAATGGTGCTTTTGGCAGAACGCGCACGTGGATTTCTACCAAACGACGTGCTAAGCATGCCGATGCTGCTCTTTTTAGCACCCGCGCACGGATTCGTGCGAAAACACGTTTTAAGCATGCACATGCATCTTTTGGTAGACGCGGATGAAGTTTTCTGCAAAACCATATGATGTGCATGCAAATGGTGCTCTTGGCAGAACGCGCACGTGGATTTCTACCAAACGACGTGCTAAGCATGCCGATGCTGCTCTTTTTAGCACCCGCGCACGGATTTGTGCGAAAACGCGTTTTAAGCATGCACATGCATCTTTTGGTAGACGAGATTGAAGTTTTCTGCAAAACCACAAGATGTGCATGCAAATGGTGCTTTTCGCAGAACGCGCACGTGGATTTCTACCAAACAACGTGCTAAGCATGCCGATGCTGCTCTTTTTAGCACCCGCGCACGGATTCGTGCGAAAACGCGTTTTAAGCATGCACATGCATCTTTTGGTAGACGAGATTGAAGTTTTCTGCAAAACCACAAGATGTGCATGCAAATGGTGCTTTTGGCAGAACGCGCACGTGGATTTCTACCAAACAACGTGCTAAGCATGCCGATGCTGCTCTTTTTAGCACCCGCGCACGGATT
This sequence comes from Dermacentor andersoni, assembly GCF_023375885.2. Lineage (NCBI taxonomy): Eukaryota > Metazoa > Arthropoda > Arachnida > Ixodida > Ixodidae > Dermacentor > Dermacentor andersoni. The sequence continues at coordinate 27,834 of NW_027315315.1, read as the reverse complement.
TGTGCGAAAACGCGTTTTAAGCATGCACATGCATCTTTTGGTAGACGAGATTGAAGTATTGTGCAAAACCACAAGATGTGCATGCAAATGGTGCTCTTGGCAGAACGCGCACGTGGATTACTACCAAACGACGTGCTAAGCATGCCGATGCTGCTCTTTTTAGCACCCGCGCACGGATTCGTGCGAAAACGCGTTTTAAGCATGCACATGCATCTTTTGGTAGACGAGATTGAAGTTTTCTGCAAAACCACAAGATGTGCATGCAAATGGTGCTTTTCGCAGAACGCGCACGTGGATTTCTACCAAACAACGTGCTAAGCATGCCGATGCTGCTCTTTTTAGCACCCGCGCACGGATTCGTGCGAAAACGCGTTTTAAGCATGCACATGCATCTTTTGGTAGACGAGATTGAAGTTTTCTGCAAAACCACAAGATGTGCATGCAAATGGTGCTTTTGGCAGAACGCGCACGTGGATTTCTACCAAACGACGTGCTAAGCATGCCGATGCTGCTCTTTTTAGCACCCGCGCACGGATTCGCGCGAAAACGCGTTTTAAGCATGCACATGCATCGTTTGGTAGACGCGGATGAAGTTTTCTGCAAAACCACAAGATGTGCATGCAAATGGTGCTTTTGGCAGAACGCGCACGTGGATTTCTATCAAACGACGTGCTAAGCATGCCGATGCTGCTCTTTTTAGCACCCGCGCACGGATTCGTGCGAAAACGCGTTTTAAGCTTGCACATGCATCTTTTGGTAGACGCGGATGAAGTTTTCTGCAAAACCACAAGATGTGCATGCAAATGGTGCTTTTGGCAGAACGCGCACGTGGATTTCTACCAAACGACGTGCTAAGCATGCCGATGCTGCTCTTTTTAGCACCCGCGCGCGGATTCGTGCGAAAACACGTTTTAAGCATGCACATGCATCTTTTGGTAGACGCGGATGAAGTTTTCTGCAAAACCATATGATGTGCATGCAAATGGTGCTCTTGGCAGAACGCGCACGTGGATTTCTACCAAACGACGTGCTAAGCATGCCGATGCTGCTCTTTTTAGCACCCGCGCACGGATTTGTGCGAAAACGCGTTTTAAGCATGCACATGCATCTTTTGGTAGACGAGATTGAAGTTTTCTGCAAAACCACAAGATGTGCATGCAAATGGTGCTTTTCGCAGAACGCGCACGTGGATTTCTACCAAACAACGTGCTAAGCATGCCGATGCTGCTCTTTTTAGCACCCGCGCACGGATTCGTGCGATAACGCGTTTTAAGCATGCACATGCATCTTTTGGTAGACGAGATTGAAGTTTTCTGCAAAACCACAAGATGTGCATGCAAATGGTGCTTTTGGCAGAACGCGCACGTGGATTTCTACCAAACGACGTGCTAAGCATGCCGATGCTGCTCTTTTTAGCACCCGCGCACGGATTCGTGCGAAAACGCGTTTTAAGCATGCACATGCATCTTTTGGTAGACGAGATTGAAGTTTTCTGCAAAACCACAAGATGTGCATGCAAATGGTGCTTTTGGCAGAACGCGCACGTGGATTTCTACCAAACAACGTGCTAAGCATGCCGATGCTGCTCTTTTTAGCACCCGCGCACGGATTTGTGCGAAAACGCGTTTTAAGCATGCACATGCATCTTTTGGTAGACGAGATTGAAGTATTGTGCAAAACCACAAGATGTGCATGCAAATGGTGCTCTTGGCAGAACGCGCACGTGGATTACTACCAAACGACGTGCTAAGCATGCCGATGCTGCTCTTTTTAGCACCCGCGCACGGATTCGTGCGAAAACGCGTTTTAAGCATGCACATGCATCTTTTGGTAGACGAGATTGAAGTTTTCTGCAAAACCACAAGATGTGCATGCAAATGGTGCTTTTCGCAGAACGCGCACGTGGATTTCTACCAAACAACGTGCTAAGCATGCCGATGCTGCTCTTTTTAGCACCCGCGCACGGATTCGTGCGAAAACGCGTTTTAAGCATGCACATGCATCTTTTGGTAGACGAGATTGAAGTTTTCTGCAAAACCACAAGATGTGCATGCAAATGGTGCTTTTGGCAGAACGCGCACGTGGATTTCTACCAAACGACGTGCTAAGCATGCCGATGCTGCTCTTTTTAGCACCCGCGCACGGATTCGCGCGAAAACGCGTTTTAAGCATGCACATGCATCGTTTGGTAGACGCGGATGAAGTTTTCTGCAAAACCACAAGATGTGCATGCAAATGGTGCTTTTGGCAGAACGCGCACGTGGATTTCTATCAAACGACGTGCTAAGCATGCCGATGCTGCTCTTTTTAGCACCCGCGCACGGATTCGTGCGAAAACGCGTTTTAAGCTTGCACATGCATCTTTTGGTAGACGCGGATGAAGTTTTCTGCAAAACCACAAGATGTGCATGCAAATGGTGCTTTTGGCAGAACGCGCACGTGGATTTCTACCAAACGACGTGCTAAGCATGCCGATGCTGCTCTTTTTAGCACCCGCGCGCGGATTCGTGCGAAAACACGTTTTAAGCATGCACATGCATCTTTTGGTAGACGCGGATGAAGTTTTCTGCAAAACCATATGATGTGCATGCAAATGGTGCTCTTGGCAGAACGCGCACGTGGATTTCTACCAAACGACGTGCTAAGCATGCCGATGCTGCTCTTTTTAGCACCCGCGCACGGATTTGTGCGAAAACGCGTTTTAAGCATGCACATGCATCTTTTGGTAGACGAGATTGAAGTTTTCTGCAAAACCACAAGATGTGCATGCAAATGGTGCTTTTCGCAGAACGCGCACGTGGATTTCTACCAAACAACGTGCTAAGCATGCCGATGCTGCTCTTTTTAGCACCCGCGCACGGATTCGTGCGATAACGCGTTTTAAGCATGCACATGCATCTTTTGGTAGACGAGATTGAAGTTTTCTGCAAAACCACAAGATGTGCATGCAAATGGTGCTTTTGGCAGAACGCGCACGTGGATTTCTACCAAACGACGTGCTAAGCATGCCGATGCTGCTCTTTTTAGCACCCGCGCACGGATTCGCGCGAAAACGCGTTTTAAGCATGCACATGCATCTTTTGGTAGACGCGGATGAAGTTTTCTGCAAAACCACAAGATGTGCATGCAAATGGTGCTTTTGGCAGAACGCGCACGTGGATTTCTACCAAACGACGTGCTAAGCATGCCGATGCTGCTCTTTTTAGCACCCGCGCACGGATTTGTGCGAAAACGCGTTTTAAGCATGCACATGCATCTTTTGGTAGACGAGATTGAAGTTTTCTGCAAAACCACAACATGTGCATGCAAATGGTGCTTTTCGCAGAACGCGCACGTGGATTTCTACCAAACAACGTGCTAAGCATGCCGATGCTGCTCTTTTTAGCACCCGCGCACGGATTCGTGCGAAAACGCGTTTTAAGCATGCACATGCATCTTTTGGTAGACGCGGATGAAGTTTTCTGCAAAACCACAAGATGTGCATGCAAATGGTGCTTTTGGCAGAACGCGCACGTGGATTTCTACCAAACGACGTGCTAAGCGTGCCGATGCTGCTCTTTTTAGCACCCGCGCACGGATTCGTGCGAAAACGCGTTTGAAGCATGCACATGCATCTTTTGGTAGACGCGGATGAAGTTTTCTGCAAAACCACAAGATGTGCATGCAAATGGTGCTCTTGGCAGAACGCGCACGTGGATTTCTACCAAACGACGTGCTAAGCATGCCGATGCTGCTCTTTTTAGCACCCGCGCACGGATTTGTGCGAAAACGCGTTTTAAGCATGCACATGCATCTTTTGGTAGACGAGATTGAAGTTTTCTGCAAAACCACAAGATGTGCATGCAAATGGTGCTTTTCGCAGAACGCGCACGTGGATTTCTACCAAACAACGTGCTAAGCATGCCGATGCTGCTCTTTTTAGCACCCGCGCACGGATTCGTGCGAAAACGCGTTTTAAGCATGCACATGCATCTTTTGGTAGACGAGATTGAAGTTTTCTGCAAAACCACAAGATGTGCATGCAAATGGTGCTTTTCGCAGAACGCGCACGTGGATTTCTACCAAACAACGTGCTAAGCATGCCGATGCTGCTCTTTTTAGCACCCGCGCACGGATTCGTGCGAAAACGCGTTTTAAGCATGCACATGCATCTTTTGGTAGACGAGATTGAAGTTTTCTGCAAAACCACAAGATGTGCATGCAAATGGTGCTTTTCGCAGAACGCACACGTGGATTTCTACCAAACAACGTGCTAAGCATGCCGATGCTGCTCTTTTTAGCACCCGCGCACGGATTCGTGCGAAAACGCGTTTTAAGCATGCACATGCATCTTTTGGTAGACGAGATTGAAGTTTTCTGCAAAACCACAAGATGTGCATGCAAATGGTGCTTTTGGCAGAACGCGCACGTGGATTTCTACCAAACGACGTGCTAAGCATGCCGATGCTGCTCTTTTTAGCACCCGCGCACGGATTCGCGCGAAAACGCGTTTTAAGCATGCACATGCATCGTTTGGTAGACGCGGATGAAGTTTTCTGCAAAACCACAAGATGTGCATGCAAATGGTGCTTTTGGCAGAACGCGCACGTGGATTTCTACCAAACGACGTGCTAAGCATGCCGATGCTGCTCTTTTTAGCACCCGCGCACGGATTTGTGCGAAAACGCGTTTTAAGCATGCACATGCATCTTTTGGTAGACGAGATTGACGTTTTCTGCAAAACCACAAGATGTGCATGCAAATGGTGCTTTTCGTAGAACGCGCACGTGGATTTCTACCAAACAACGTGCTAAGCATGCCGATGCTGCTCTTTTTAGCACCCGCGCACGGATTCGTGCGAAAACGCGTTTTAAGCTTGCACATGCATCTTTTGGTAGACGCGGATGAAGTTTTCTGCAAAACCACAAGATGTGCATGCAAATGGTGCTTTTGGCAGAACGCGCACGTGGATTTCTACCAAACGACGTGCTAAGCATGCCGATGCTGCTCTTTTTAGCACCCGCGCACGGATTCGTGCGAAAACGCGTTTTAAGCATGCACATGCATCTTTTGGTAGACGCGGATGAAGTTTTCTGCAAAACCACAAGATGTGCATGCAAATGGTGCTCTTGGCAGAACGCGCACGTGGATTACTACCAAACGACGTGCTAAGCATGCCGATGCTGCTCTTTTTAGCACCCGCGCACGGATTCGTGCGAAAACGCGTTTTAAGCATGCACATGCATCTTTTGGTAGACGAGATTGAAGTTTTCTGCAAAACCACAAGATGTGCATGCAAATGGTGCTTTTCGCAGAACGCGCACGTGGAGTTCTACCAAACAACGTGCTAAGCATGCCGATGCTGCTCTTTTTAGCACCCGCGCACGGATTCGTGCGAAAACGCGTTTTAAGCATGCACATGCATCTTTTGGTAGACGAGATTGAAGTTTTCTGCAAAACCACAAGATGTGCATGCAAATGGTGCTTTTCGCAGAACGCGCACGTGGATTTCTACCAAACAACGTGCTAAGCATGCCGATGCTGCTCTTTTTAGCACCCGCGCACGGATTCGTGCGAAAACGCGTTTTAAGCATGCACATGCATCTTTTGGTAGACGAGATTGAAGTTTTCTGCAAAACCACAAGATGTGCATGCAAATGGTGCTTTTCGCAGAACGCGCACGTGGATTTCTACCAAACAACGTGCTAAGCATGCCGATGCTGCTCTTTTTAGCACCCGCGCACGGATTCGTGCGAAAACGCGTTTTAAGCGTGCACATGCATCTTTTGGTAGACGAGATTGAAGTTTTCTGCAAAACCACAAGATGTGCATGCAAATGGTGCTTTTCGCAGAACGCGCACGTGGATTTCTACCAAACAACGTGCTAAGCATGCCGATGCTGCTCTTTTTAGCACCCGCGCACGGATTCGTGCGAAAACGCGTTTTAAGCATGCACATGCATCTTTTGGTAGACGCGGATGAAGTTTTCTGCAAAACCACAAGATGTGCATGCAAATGGTGCTCTTGGCAGAACGCGCACGTGGATTACTACCAAACGACGTGCTAAGCATGCCGATGCTGCTCTTTTTAGCACCCGCGCACGGATTCGTGCGAAAACGCGTTTTAAGCATGCACATGCATCTTTTGGTAGACGAGATTGAAGTTTTCTGCAAAACCACAAGATGTGCATGCAAATGGTGCTTTTCGCAGAACGCGCACGTGGATTTCTACCAAACAACGTGCTAAGCATGCCGATGCTGCTCTTTTTAGCACCCGCGCACGGATTCGTGCGAAAACGCGTTTTAAGCATGCACATGCATCTTTTGGTAGACGCGGATGAAGTTTTCTGCAAAACCACAAGATGTGCATGCAAATGGTGCTCTTGGCAGAACGCGCACGTGGATTACTACCAAACGACGTGCTAAGCATGCCGATGCTGCTCTTTTTAGCACCCGCGCACGGATTCGTGCGAAAACGCGTTTTAAGCATGCACATGCATCTTTTGGTAGACGAGATTGAAGTTTTCTGCAAAACCACAAGATGTGCATGCAAATGGTGCTTTTCGCAGAACGCGCACGTGGATTTCTACCAAACAACGTGCTAAGCATGCCGATGCTGCTCTTTTTAGCACCCGCGCACGGATTCGTGCGAAAACGCGTTTTAAGCATGCACATGCATCTTTTGGTAGACGAGATTGAAGTTTTCTGCAAAACCACAAGATGTGCATGCAAATGGTGCTTTTGGCAGAACGCGCACGTGGATTTCTACCAAACGACGTGCTAAGCATGCCGATGCTGCTCTTTTTAGCACCCGCGCACGGATTCGCGCGAAAACGCGTTTTAAGCATGCACATGCATCTTTTGGTAGACGAGATTGAAGTTTTCTGCAAAACCATAAGATGTGCATGCAAATGGTGCTTTTCGCAGTACGCGCACGTGGATTTCTACCAAACAACGTGCTAAGCATGCCGATGCTGCTCTTTTTAGCACCCGCGCACGGATTCGTGCGAAAACGCGTTTTAAGCATGCACATGCATCTTTTGGTAGACGAGATTGAAGTTTTCTGCAAAACCACAAGATGTGCATGCAAATGGTGCTTTTCGCAGAACGCCCACGTGGATTTCTACCAAACAACGTGCTAAGCATGCCGATGCTGCTCTTTTTAGCACCCGCGCACGGATTTGTGCGAAAACGCGTTTTAAGCATGCACATGCATCTTTTGGTAGACGAGATTGAAGTTTTCTGCAAAACCATAAGATGTGCATGCAAATGGTGCTTTTCGCAGAACGCGCACGTGGATTTCTACCAAACAACGTGCTAAGCATGCCGATGCTGCTCTTTTTAGCACCCGCGCACGGATTCGTGCGAAAACGCGTTTTAAGCATGCACATGCATCTTTTGGTAGACGAGATTGAAGTTTTCTGCAAAACCACAAGATGTGCATGCAAATGGTGCTTTTCGCAGAACGCCCACGTGGATTTCTACCAAACAACGTGCTAAGCATGCCGATGCTGCTCTTTTTAGCACCCGCGCACGGATTTGTGCGAAAACGCGTTTTAAGCATGCACATGCATCTTTTGGTAGACGAGATTGAAGTTTTCTGCAAAACCATAAGATGTGCATGCAAATGGTGCTTTTCGCAGTACGCGCACGTGGATTTCTACCAAACAACGTGCTAAGCATGCCGATGCTGCTCTTTTTAGCACCCGCGCACGGATTCGTGCGAAAACGCGTTTTAAGCATGCACATGCATCTTTTGGTAGACGAGATTGAAGTTTTCTGCAAAACCACAAGATGTGCATGCAAATGGTGCTTTTGGCAGAACGCGCACGTGGATTTCTACCAAACGACGTGCTAAGCATGCCGATGCTGCTCTTTTTAGCACCCGCGCACGGATTCGCGCGAAAACGCGTTTTAAGCATGCACATGCATCGTTTGGTAGACGCGGATGAAGTTTTCTGCAAAACCACAAGATGTGCATGCAAATGGTGCTTTTGGCAGAACGCGCACGTGGATTTCTACCAAACGACGTGTTAAGCATGCCGATGCTGCTCTTTTTAGCACCCGCGCACGGATTTGTGCGAAAACGCGTTTTAAGCATGCACATGCATCTTTTGGTAGACGAGATTGAAGTTTTCTGCAAAACCACAAGATGTGCATGCAAATGGTGCTTTTCGCAGAACGCGCACGTGGATTTCTACCAAACAACGTGCTAAGCATGCCGATGCTGCTCTTTTTAGCACCCGCGCACGGATTCGTGCGAAAACGCGTTTTAAGCTTGCACATGCATCTTTTGGTAGACGCGGATGAAGTTTTCTGCAAAACCACAAGATGTGCATGCAAATGGTGCTTTTGGCAGAACGCGCACGTGGATTTCTACCAAACGACGTGTTAAGCATGCCGATGCTGCTCTTTTTAGCACCCGCGCACGGATTTGTGCGAAAACGCGTTTTAAGCATGCACATGCATCTTTTGGTAGACGAGATTGAAGTTTTCTGCAAAACCACAAGATGTGCATGCAAATGGTGCTTTTCGCAGAACGCGCACGTGGATTTCTACCAAACAACGTGCTAAGCATGCCGATGCTGCTCTTTTTAGCACCCGCGCACGGATTCGTGCGAAAACGCGTTTTAAGCTTGCACATGCATCTTTTGGTAGACGCGGATGAAGTTTTCTGCAAAACCATATGATGTGCATGCAAATGGTGCTCTTGGCAGAACGCGCACTTGGATTTCTACCAAACGACGTGCTAAGCATGCCGATGCTGCTCTTTTTAGCACCCGCGCACGGATTTGTGCGAAAACGCGTTTTAAGCATGCACATGCATCTTTTGGTAGACGAGATTGAAGTTTTCTGCAAAACCACAAGATGTGCATGCAAATGGTGCTTTTCGCAGAACGCGCACGTGGATTTCTACCAAACAACGTGCTAAGCATGCCGATGCTGCTCTTTTTAGCACCCGCGCACGGATTCGTGCGAAAACGCGTTTTAAGCATGCGCATGCATCTTTTGGTAGACGAGATTGAAGTTTTCTGCAAAACCACAAGATGTGCATGCAAATGGTGCTTTTGGCAGAACGCGCACGTGGATTTCTACCAAACAACGTGCTAAGCATGCCGATGCTGCTCTTTTTAGCACCCGCGCACGGATTTGTGCGAAAACGCGTTTTAAGCATGCACATGCATCTTTTGGTAGACGAGATTGAAGTTTTCTGCAAAACCACAAGATGTGCATGCAAATGGTGCTTTTCGCAGAACGCACACGTGGATTTCTACCAAACAACGTGCTAAGCATGCCGATGCTGCTCTTTTTAGCACCCGCGCACGGATTCGTGCGAAAACGCGTTTTAAGCTTGCACATGCATCTTTTGGTAGACGCGGATGAAGTTTTCTGCAAAACCACAAGATGTGCATGCAAATGGTGCTCTTGGCAGAACGCGCACGTGGATTACTACCAAACGACGTGCTAAGCATGCCGATGCTGCTCTTTTTAGCACCCGCGCACGGATTCGTGCGAAAACGCGTTTTAAGCATGCACATGCATCTTTTGGTAGACGAGATTGAAGTTTTCTGCAAAACCACAAGATGTGCATGCAAATGGTGCTTTTCGCAGAACGCGCACGTGGATTTCTACCAAACAACGTGCTAAGCATGCCGATGCTGCTCTTTTTAGCACCCGCGCACGGATTCGTGCGAAAACGCGTTTTAAGCATGCACATGCATCTTTTGGTAGACGAGATTGAAGTTTTCTGCAAAACCACAAGATGTGCATGCAAATGGTGCTTTTGGCAGAACGCGCACGTGGATTTCTACCAAACGACGTGCTAAGCATGCCGATGCTGCTCTTTTTAGCACCCGCGCACGGATTCGCGCGAAAACGCGTTTTAAGCATGCACATGCATCGTTTGGTAGACGCGGATGAAGTTTTCTGCAAAACCACAAGGTGTGCATGCAAATGGTGCTTTTGGCAGAACGCGCACGTGGATTTCTACCAAACGACGTGCTAAGCATGCCGATGCTGCTCTTTTTAGCACCCGCGCACGGATTCGTGCGAAAACGCGTTTTAAGCTTGCACATGCATCTTTTGGTAGACGCGGATGAAGTTTTCTGCAAAACCACAAGATGTGCATGCAAATGGTGCTTTTGGCAGAACGCGCACGTGGATTTCTACCAAACGACGGGCTAAGCATGCCGATGCTGCTCTTTTTAGCACCCGCGCACGGATTCGCGCGAAAACGCGTTTTAAGCATGCACATGCATCTTTTGGTAGACGCGGATGAAGTTTTCTGCAAAACCACAAGATGTGCATGCAAATGGTGCTTTTGGCAGAACGCGCACGTGGATTTCTACCAAACGAGGTGCTAAGCATGCCGATGCTGCTCTTTTTAGCACCCGCGCACGGATTCGTGCGAAAACGCGTTTTAAGCTTGCACATGCATCTTTTGGTAAACGCGGATGAAGTTTTCTGCAAAACCACAAGATGTGCATGCAAATGGTGCTTTTGGCAGAACGCGCACGTGGATTTCTACCAAACGACGTGCTAAGCATGCCGATGCTGCTCTTTTTTAGCACCCGCGCACGTATTCGTGCGAAAACACGTTTTAAGCATGCACATGCATCTTTTGGTAGACGCGGATGAAGTTTTCTGCAAAACCATATGATGTGCATGCAAATGGTGCTCTTGGCAGAACGCGCACGTGGATTTCTACCAAACGACGTGCTAAGCATGCCGATGCTGCTCTTTTTTAGCACCCGCGCACGGATTTGTGCGAAAACGCGTTTTAAGCATGCACATGCATCTTTTGGTAGACGAGATTGAAGTTTTCTGCAAAACCACAAGATGTGCATGCAAATGGTGCTTTTCGCAGAACGCGCACGTGGATTTCTACCAAACAACGTGCTAAGCATGCCGATGCTGCTCTTTTTAGCACCCGCGCACGGATTCGTGCGAAAACGCGTTTTAAGCATGCACATGCATCTTTTGGTACACGAGATTGAAGTTTTCTGCAAAACCACAAGATGTGCATGCAAATGGTGCTTTTGGCAGAACGCGCACGTGGATTTCTACCAAACAACGTGCTAAGCATGCCGATGCTGCTCTTTTTAGCACCCGCGCACGGATTTGTGCGAAAACGCGTTTTAAGCATGCACATGCATCTTTTGGTAGACGAGATTGAAGTTTTCTGCAAAACCACAAGATGTGCATGCAAATGGTGCTTTTCGCAGAACGCACACGTGGATTTCTACCAAACAACGTGCTAAGCATGCCGATGCTGCTCTTTTTAGCCCCCGCGCACGGATTCGTGCGAAAACGCGTTTTAAGCTTGCACATGCATCTTTTGGTAGACGCGGATGAAGTTTTCTGCAAAACCACAAGATGTGCATGCAAATGGTGCTCTTGGCAGAACGCGCACGTGGATTACTACCAAACGACGTGCTAAGCATGCCGATGCTGCTCTTTTTAGCACCCGCGCACGGATTCGTGCGAAAACGCGTTTTAAGCATGCACACGCATCTTTTGGTAGACGAGATTGAAGTTTTCTGCAAAACCACAAGATGTGCATGCAAATGGTGCTTTTCGCAGAACGCGCACGTGGATTTCTACCAAACAACGTGCTAAGCATGCCGATGCTGCTCTTTTTAGCACCCGCGCACGGATTCGTGCGAAAACGCGTTTTAAGCATGCACATGCATCTTTTGGTAGACGAGATTGAAGTTTTCTGCAAAACCACAAGATGTGCATGCAAATGGTGCTTTTGGCAGAACGCGCACGTGGATTTCTACCAAACGACGTGCTAAGCATGCCGATGCTGCTCTTTTTAGCACCCGCGCACGGATTCGCGCGAAAACGCGTTTTAAGCATGCACATGCATCGTTTGGTAGACGCGGATGAAGTTTTCTGCAAAACCACAAGATGTGCATGCAAATGGTGCTTTTGGCAGAACGCGCACGTGGATTTCTATCAAACGACGTGCTAAGCATGCCGATGCTGCTCTTTTTAGCACCCGCGCACGGATTCGTGCGAAAACGCGTTTTAAGCTTGCACATGCATCTTTTGGTAGACGCGGATGAAGTTTTCTGCAAAACCACAAGATGTGCATGCAAATGGTGCTTTTGGCAGAACGCGCACGTGGATTTCTACCAAACGACGTGCTAAGCATGCCGATGCTGCTCTTTTTAGCACCCGCGCACGGATTCGTGCGAAAACACGTTTTAAGCATGCACATGCATCTTTTGGTAGACGCGGATGAAGTTTTCTGCAAAACCATATGATGTGCATGCAAATGGTGCTCTTGGCAGAACGCGCACGTGGATTTCTACCAAACGACGTGCTAAGCATGCCGATGCTGCTCTTTTTAGCACCCGCGCACGGATTTGTGCGAAAACGCGTTTTAAGCATGCACATGCATCTTTTGGTAGACGAGATTGAAGTTTTCTGCAAAACCACAAGATGTGCATGCAAATGGTGCTTTTCGCAGAACGCGCACGTGGATTTCTACCAAACAACGTGCTAAGCATGCCGATGCTGCTCTTTTTAGCACCCCGCGCACGGATTCGTGCGAAAACGCGTTTTAAGCATGCACATGCATCTTTTGGTAGACGAGATTGAAGTTTTCTGCAAAACCACAAGATGTGCATGCAAATGGTGCTTTTGGCAGAACGCGCACGTGGATTTCTACCAAACGACGTGCTAAGCATGCCGATGCTGCTCTTTTTAGCACCCGCGCACGGATTCGCGCGAAAACGCGTTTTAAGCATGCACATGCATCGTTTGGTAGACGCGGATGAAGTTTTCTGCAAAACCACAAGGTGTGCATGCAAATGGTGCTTTTGGCAGAACGCGCACGTGGATTTCTACCAAACGACGTGCTAAGCATGCCGATGCTGCTCTTTTTAGCACCCGCGCACGGATTCGTGCGAAAAACGCGTTTTAAGCTTGCACATACATCTTTTGGTAGACGCGGGTGAAGTTTTCTGCAAAACCACAAGATGTGCATGCAAATGGTGCTTTTGGCAGAACGCGCACGTGGATTTCTACCAAACGACGGGCTAAGCATGCCGATGCTGCTCTTTTTAGCACCCGCGCACGGATTCGCGCGAAAACGCGTTTTAAGCATGCACATGCATCTTTTGGTAGACGCGGATGAAGTTTTCTGCAAAACCACAAGATGTGCATGCAAATGGTGCTTTTGGCAGAAACGCGCACGTGGATTTCTACCAAACGAGGTGCTAAGCATGCCGATGCTGCTCTTTTTAGCACCCGCGCACGGATTCGTGCGAAAACGCGTTTTAAGCTTGCACATGCATCTTTTGGTAAACGCGGATGAAGTTTTCTGCAAAACCACAAGATGTGCATGCAAATGGTGCTTTTGGCAGAACGCGCACGTGGATTTCTACCAAACGACGTGCTAAGCATGCCGATGCTGCTCTTTTTAGCACCCGCGCACGTATTCGTGCGAAAACACGTTTTAAGCATGCACATGCATCTTTTGGTAGACGCGGATGAAGTTTTCTGCAAAACCATATGATGTGCATGCAAATGGTGCTCTTGGCAGAACGCGCACGTGGATTTCTACCAAACGACGTGCTAAGCATGCCGATGCTGCTCTTTTAGCACCCGCGCACGGATTTGTGCGAAAACGCGTTTTAAGCATGCACATGCATCTTTTGGTAGACGAGATTGAAGTTTTCTGCAAAACCACAAGATGTGCATTGCAAATGGTGCTTTTCGCAGAACGCGCACGTGGATTTCTACCAAACAACGTGCTAAGCATGCCGATGCTGCTCTTTTTAGCACCCGCGCACGGATTCGTGCGAAAACGCGTTTTAAGCATGCACATGCATCTTTTGGTAGACGAGATTGAAGTTTTCTGCAAAACCACAAGATGTGCATGCAAATGGTGCTTTTGGCAGAACGCGCACGTGGGATTTCTACCAAACGACGTGCTAAGCATGCCGATGCTGCTCTTTTTAGCACCCGCGCACGGATTCGCGCGAAAACGCGTTTTAAGCATGCACATGCATCGTTTGGTAGACGCGGATGAAGTTTTCTGCAAAACCACAAGATGTGCATGCAAATGGTGCTTTTGGCAGAACGCGCACGTGGATTTCTATCAAACGACGTGCTAAGCATGCCGATGCTGCTCTTTTTAGCACCCGCGCACGGATTCGTGCGAAAACGCGTTTTAAGCTTGCACATGCATCTTTTGGTAGACGCGGATGAAGTTTTCTGCAAAACCACAAGATGTGCATGCAAATGGTGCTTTTGGGCAGAACGCGCACGTGGATTTCTACCAAACGACGTGCTAAGCATGCCGATGCTGCTCTTTTTAGCACCCGCGCACGGATTCGTGCGAAAACACGTTTTAAGCATGCACATGCATCTTTTGGTAGACGCGGATGAAGTTTTCTGCAAAACCATATGATGTGCATGCAAATGGTGCTCTTGGCAGAACGCGCACGTGGATTTCTACCAAACGACGTGCTAAGCATGCCGATGCTGCTCTTTTTAGCACCCGCGCACGGATTTGTGCGAAAACGCGTTTTAAGCATGCACATGCATCTTTTGGTAGACGAGATTGAAGTTTTCTGCAAAACCACAAGATGTGCATGCAAATGGTGCTTTTCGCAGAACGCGCACGTGGATTTCTACCAAACAACGTGCTAAGCATGCCGATGCTGCTCTTTTTAGCACCCGCGCACGGATTCGCGCGAAAACGCGTTTTAAGCATGCACATGCATCTTTTGGTAGACGCGGATGAAGTTTTCTGCAAAGCCACAAGATGTGCATGCAAATGGTGCTTTTGGCAGGAACGCGCACGTGGATTTCTACCAAACGACGTGCTAAGCATGCCGATGCTGCTCTTTTTAGCACCCGCGCACGGATTTGTGCGAAAACGCGTTTTAAGCATGCACATGCATCTTTTGGTAGACGAGATTGAAGTTTTCTGCAAAACCACAACATGTGCATGCAAATGGTGCTTTTCGCAGAAACGCGCACGTGGATTTCTACCAAACAACGTGCTAAGCATGCCGATGCTGCTCTTTTTAGCACCCGCGCACGGATTCGTGCGAAAACGCGTTTTAAGCATGCACATGCATCTTTTGGTAGACGCGGATGAAGTTTTCTGCCAAAACCACAAGATGTGCATGCAAATGGTGCTTTTGGCAGAACGCGCACGTGGATTTCTACCAAACGACGTGCTAAGCATGCCGATGCTGCTCTTTTTAGCACCCGCGCACGGATTCGTGCGAAAACGCGTTTGAAGCATGCACATGCATCTTTTGGTAGACGCGGATGAAGTTTTCTGCAAAACCACAAGATGTGCATGCAAATGGTGCTCTTGGCAGAACGCGCACGTGGATTTCTACCAAACGACGTGCTAAGCATGCCGATGCTGCTCTTTTTAGCACCCGCGCACGGATTTGTGCGAAAACGCGTTTTAAGCATGCACATGCATCTTTTGGTAGACGAGATTGAAGTTTTCTGCAAAAACCACAAGATGTGCATGCAAATGGTGCTTTTCGCAGAACGCGCACGTGGATTTCTACCAAACAACGTGCTAAGCATGCCGATGCTGCTCTTTTTAGCACCCGCGCACGGATTCGTGCGAAAACGCGTTTTAAGCATGCACATGCATCTTTTGGTAGACGAGATTGAAGTTTTCTGTAAAACCACAAGATGTGCATGCAAATGGTGCTTTTCGCAGAACGCGCACGTGGATTTCTACCAAACAACGTGCTAAGCATGCCGATGCTGCTCTTTTTAGCACCCGCGCACGGATACGTGCGAAAACGCGTTTTAAGCATGCACATGCATCTTTTGGTAGACGAGATTGAAGTTTTCTGCAAAACCACAAGATGTGCATGCAAATGGTGCTTTTCGCAGAACGCACACGTGGATTTCTACCAAACAACGTGCTAAGCATGCCGATGCTGCTCTTTTTAGCACCCGCGCACGGATTCGTGCGAAAACGCGTTTTAAGCATGCACATGCATCTTTTGGTAGACGAGATCGAAGTTTTCTGCAAAACCACAAGATGTGCATGCAAATGGTGCTTTTGGCAGAACGCGCACGTGGATTTCTACCAAACAACGTGCTAAGCATGCCGATGCTGCTCTTTTTAGCACCCGCGCACGGATTCGTGCGAAAACGCGTTTTAAGCTTGCACATGCATCTTTTGGTAGACGCGGATGAAGTTTTCTGCAAAACCACAAGATGTGCATGCAAATGGTGCTCTTGGCAGAACGCGCACGTGGATTACTACCAAACGACGTGCTAAGCATGCCGATGCTGCTCTTTTTAGCACCCGCGCACGGATTCGTGCGAAAACGCGTTTTAAGCATGCACATGCATCTTTTGGTAGACGAGATTGAAGTTTTCTGCAAAACCACAAGATGTGCATGCAAATGGTGCTTTTGGCAGAACGCGCACGTGCATTTCTACCAAACGACGTGCTAAGCATGCCGATGCTGCTCTTTTTAGCACCCGCGCACGGATTCGTGCGAAAACGCGTTTTAAGCTTGCACATGCATCTTTTGGTAGACGCGGATGAAGTTTTCTGCAAAACCACAAGATGTGCATGCAAATGGTGCTTTTGGCAGAACGCGCACGTGGATTTCTACCAAACGACGTGCTAAGCATGCCGATGCTGCTCTTTTTAGCACCCGCGCACGGATTCGTGCGAAAACACGTTTTAAGCATGCAAATGCATCTTTTGGTAGACGCGGATGAAGTTTTCTGCAAAACCATATGATGTGCATGCAAATGGTGCTCTTGGCAGAACGCGCACTTGGATTTCTACCAAACGACGTGCTAAGCATGCCGATGCTGCTCTTTTTAGCACCCGCGCACGGATTTGTGCGAAAACGCGTTTTAAGCATGCACATGCATCTTTTGGTAGACGAGATTGAAGTTTTCTCCAAAACCACAAGATGTGCATGCAAATGGTGCTTTTCGCAGAACGCGCACGTGGATTTCTACCAAACAACGTGCTAAGCATGCCGATGCTGCTCTTTTTAGCACCCGCGCACGGTTTCGTGCGAAAACGCGTTTTAAGCATGCACATGCATCTTTTGGTAGACGAGATTGAAGTTTTCTGCAAAACCACAAGATGTGCATGCAAATGGTGCTTTTGGCAGAACGCGCACGTGGATTTCTACCAAACAACGTGCTAAGCATGCCGATGCTGCTCTTTTTAGCACCCGCGCACGGATTTGTGCGAAAATGCGTTTTAAGCATGCACATGCATCTTTTGGTAGACGAGATTGAAGTTTTCTGCAAAACCACAAGATGTGCATGCAAATGGTGCTTTTCGCAGAACGCACACGTGGATTTCTACCAAACAACGTGCTAAGCATGCCGATGCTGCTCTTTTTAGCACCCGCGCACGGATTCGTGCGAAAACGCGTTTTAAGCTTGCACATGCATCTTTTGGTAGACGCGGATGAAGTTTTCTGCAAAACCACAAGATGTGCATGCAAATGGTGCTCTTGGCAGAACGCGCACGTGGATTACTACCAAACGACGTGCTAAGCATGCCGATGCTGCTCTTTTTAGCACCCGCGCACGGATTCGTGCGAAAACGCGTTTTAAGCATGCACATGCATCTTTTGGTAGACGAGATTGAAGTTTTCTGCAAA
Source organism: Dermacentor andersoni (assembly GCF_023375885.2). Taxonomy (NCBI): domain Eukaryota; kingdom Metazoa; phylum Arthropoda; class Arachnida; order Ixodida; family Ixodidae; genus Dermacentor; species Dermacentor andersoni. Next base: position 10,214 of record NW_027315315.1, on the reverse strand, counting down.
ACCACAAGATGTGCATGCAAATGGTGCTTTTGGCAGAACGCGCACGTGGATTTCTACCAAACGACGTGCTAAGCATGCCGATGCTGCTCTTTTTAGCACCCGCGCACGGATTCGCGCGAAAACGCGTTTTAAGCATGCACATGCATCGTTTGGTAGACGCGGATGAAGTTTTCTGCAAAACCACAAGATGTGCATGCAAATGGTGCTTTTGGCAGAACGCGCACGTGGATTTCTACCAAACGACGTGCTAAGCATGCCGATGCTGCTCTTTTTAGCACCCGCGCACGGATTCGTGCGAAAACGCGTTTTAAGCTTGCACATGCATCTTTTGGTAGACGCGGATGAAGTTTTCTGCAAAACCACAAGATGTGCATGCAAATGGTGCTTTTGGCAGAACGCGCACGTGGATTTCTACCAAACGACGTGCTAAGCATGCCGATGCTGCTCTTTTTAGCACCCGCGCACGGATTCGTGCGAAAACACGTTTTAAGCATGCACATGCATCTTTTGGTAGACGCGGATGAAGTTTTCTGCAAAACCATATGATGTGCATGCAAATGGTGCTCTTGGCAGAACGCGCATGTGGATTTCTACCAAACGACGTGCTAAGCATGCCGATGCTGCTCTTTTTAGCACCCGCGCACGGATTTGTGCGAAAACGCGTTTTAAGCATGCACATGCATCTTTTGGTAGACGAGATTGAAGTTTTCTGCAAAACCACAAGATGTGCATGCAAATGGTGCTTTTGGCAGAACGCGCACGTGGATTTCTACCAAACGACGGGCTAAGCATGCCGATGCTGCTCTTTTTAGCACCCGCGCACGGATTCGCGCGAAAACGCGTTTTAAGCATGCACATGCATCTTTTGGTAGACGCGGATGAAGTTTTCTGCAAAACCACAAGATGTGCATGCAAATGGTGCTTTTGGCAGAACGCGCACGTGGATTTCTACCAAACGAGGTGCTAAGCATGCCGATGCTGCTCTTTTTAGCACCCGCGCACGGATTCGTGCGAAAACGCGTTTTAAGCTTGCACATGCATCTTTTGGTAGACGCGGATGAAGTTTTCTGCAAAACCACAAGATGTGCATGCAAATGGTGCTTTTGGCAGAACGCGCACGTGGATTTCTACCAAACGACGTGCTAAGCATGCCGATGCTGCTCTTTTTAGCACCCGCGCACGGATTCGTGCGAAAACACGTTTTAAGCATGCACATGAATCTTTTGGTAGACGCGGATGAAGTTTTCTGCAAAACCATATGATGTGCATGCAAATGGTGCTCTTGGCAGAACGCGCACGTGGATTTCTACCAAACGACGTGCTAAGCATGCCGATGCTGCTCTTTTTAGCACCCGCGCACGGATTTGTGCGAAAACGCGTTTTAAGCATGCACATGCATATTTTGGTAGACGAGATTGAAGTTTTCTGCAAAACCACAAGATGTGCATGCAAATGGTGCTTTTCGCAGAACGCGCACGTGGATTTCTACCAAACAACGTGCTAAGCATGCCGATGCTGCTCTTTTTAGCACCCGCGCACGGATTCGTGCAAAAACGCGTTTTAAGCATGCACATGCATCTTTTGGTAGACGAGATTGAAGTTTTCTGCAAAACCACAAGATGTGCATGCAAATGGTGCTTTTGGCAGAACGCGCACGTGGATTTCTACCAAACAACGTGCTAAGCATGCCGATGCTGCTCTTTTTAGCACCCGCGCACGGATTTGTGCGAAAACGCGTTTTAAGCATGCACATGCATCTTTTGGTAGACGAGATTGAAGTATTCTGCAAAACCACAAGATGTGCATGCAAATGGTGCTTTTCGCAGAACGCACACGTGGATTTCTACCAAACAACGTGCTAAGCATGCCGATGCTGCTCTTTTTAGCACCCGCGCACGGATTCGTGCGAAAACGCGTTTTAAGCTTGCACATGCATCTTTTGGTAGACGCGGATGAAGTTTTCTGCAAAACCACAAGATGTGCATGCAAATGGTGCTCTTGGCAGAACGCGCACGTGGATTACTACCAAACGACGTGCTAAGCATGCCGATGCTGCTCTTTTTAGCACCCGCGCACGGATTCGTGCGAAAACGCGTTTTAAGCATGCACATGCATCTTTTGGTAGACGAGATTGAAGTTTTCTGCAAAACCACAAGATGTGCATGCAAATGGTGCTTTTCGCAGAACGCGCACGTGGATTTCTACCAAACAACGTGCTAAGCATGCCGATGCTGCTCTTTTTAGCACCCGCGCACGGATTCGTGCGAAAACGCGTTTTAAGCATGCACATGCATCTTTTGGTAGACGAGATTGAAGTTTTCTGCAAAACCACAAGATGTGCATGCAAATGGTGCTTTTGGCAGAACGCGCACGTGGATTTCTACCAAACGACGTGCTAAGCATGCCGATGCTGCTCTTTTTTAGCACCCGCGCACGGATTCGCGCGAAAACGCGTTTTAAGCATGCACATGCATCGTTTGGTAGACGCGGATGAAGTTTTCTGCAAAACCACAAGATGTGCATGCAAATGGTGCTTTTGGCAGAACGCGCACGTGGATTTCTATCAAACGACGTGCTAAGCATGCCGATGCTGCTCTTTTTAGCACCCGCGCACGGATTCGTGCGAAAACCGTTTTAAGCTTGCACATGCATCTTTTGGTAGACGCGGATGAAGTTTTCTGCAAAACCACAAGATGTGCATGCAAATGGTGCTTTTGGCAGAACGCGCACGTGGATTTCTACCAAACGACGTGCTAAGCATGCCGATGCTGCTCTTTTTAGCACCCGCGCGCGGATTCGTGCGAAAACACGTTTTAAGCATGCACATGCATCTTTTGGTAGACGCGGATGAAGTTTTCTGCAAAACCATATGATGTGCATGCAAATGGTGCTCTTGGCAGAACGCGCACGTGGATTTCTACCAAACGACGTGCTAAGCATGCCGATGCTGCTCTTTTTAGCACCCGCGCACGGATTTGTGCGAAAACGCGTTTTAAGCATGCACATGCATCTTTTGGTAGACGAGATTGAAGTTTTCTGCAAAACCACAAGATGTGCATGCAAATGGTGCTTTTTCGCAGAACGCGCACGTGGATTTCTACCAAACAACGTGCTAAGCATGCCGATGCTGCTCTTTTTAGCACCCGCGCACGGATTCGTGCGATAACGCGTTTTAAGCATGCACATGCATCTTTTGGTAGACGAGATTGAAGTTTTCTGCAAAACCACAAGATGTGCATGCAAATGGTGCTTTTGGCAGAACGCGCACGTGGATTTCTACCAAACGACGTGCTAAGCATGCCGATGCTGCTCTTTTTAGCACCCGCGCACGGATTCGCGCGAAAACGCGTTTTAAGCATGCACATGCATCTTTTGGTAGACGCGGATGAAGTTTTCTGCAAAACCACAAGATGTGCATGCAAATGGTGCTTTTGGCAGAACGCGCACGTGGATTTCTACCAAACGACGTGCTAAGCATGCCGATGCTGCTCTTTTTAGCACCCGCGCACGGATTTGTGCGAAAACGCGTTTTAAGCATGCACATGCATCTTTTGGTAGACGAGATTGAAGTTTTCTGCAAAACCACAACATGTGCATGCAATGGTGCTTTTCGCAGAACGCGCACGTGGATTTCTACCAAACAACGTGCTAAGCATGCCGATGCTGCTCTTTTTAGCACCGCCGCACGGATTCGTGCGAAAACGCGTTTTAAGCTTGCACATGCATCTTTTGGTAGACGCGGATGAAGTTTTCTGCAAAACCACAAGATGTGCATGCAAATGGTGCTTTTCGCAGAACGCGCACGTGGATTTCTACCAAACAACGTGCTAAGCATGCCGATGCTGCTCTTTTTAGCACCCGCGCACGGATTCGTGCGAAAACGCGTTTTAAGCATGCACATGCATCTTTTGGTAGACGAGATTGAAGTTTTCTGCAAAACCACAAGATGTGCATGCAAATGGTGCTTTTGGCAGAACGCGCACGTGGATTTCTACCAAACGACGTGCTAAGCATGCCGATGCTGCTCTTTTTAGCACCCGCGCACGGATTCGCGCGAAAACGCGTTTTAAGCATGCACATGCATCTTTTGGTAGACGAGATTGAAGTTTTCTGCAAAACCATAAGATGTGCATGCAAATGGTGCTTTTCGCAGTACGCGCACGTGGATTTCTACCAAACAACGTGCTAAGCATGCCGATGCTGCTCTTTTTAGCACCCGCGCACGGATTCGTGCGAAAACGCGTTTTAAGCATGCACATGCATCTTTTGGTAGACGAGATTGAAGTTTTCTGCAAAACCACAAGATGTGCATGCAAATGGTGCTTTTCGCAGAACGCCCACGTGGATTTCTACCAAACAACGTGCTAAGCATGCCGATGCTGCTCTTTTTAGCACCCGCGCACGGATTTGTGCGAAAACGCGTTTTAAGCATGCACATGCATCTTTTGGTAGACGAGATTGAAGTTTTCTGCAAAACCATAAGATGTGCATGCAAATGGTGCTTTTCGCAGAACGCGCACGTGGATTTCTACCAAACAACGTGCTAAGCATGCCGATGCTGCTCTTTTTAGCACCCGCGCACGGATTCGTGCGAAAACGCGTTTTAAGCATGCACATGCATCTTTTGGTAGACGAGATTGAAGTTTTCTGCAAAACCACAAGATGTGCATGCAAATGGTGCTTTTCGCAGAACGCCCACGTGGATTTCTACCAAACAACGTGCTAAGCATGCCGATGCTGCTCTTTTTAGCACCCGCGCACGGATTTGTGCGAAAACGCGTTTTAAGCATGCACATGCATCTTTTGGTAGACGAGATTGAAGTTTTCTGCAAAACCATAAGATGTGCATGCAAATGGTGCTTTTCGCAGTACGCGCACGTGGATTTCTACCAAACAACGTGCTAAGCATGCCGATGCTGCTCTTTTTAGCACCCGCGCACGGATTCGTGCGAAAACGCGTTTTAAGCATGCACATGCATCTTTTGGTAGACGAGATTGAAGTTTTCTGCAAAACCACAAGATGTGCATGCAAATGGTGCTTTTGGCAGAACGCGCACGTGGATTTCTACCAAACGACGTGCTAAGCATGCCGATGCTGCTCTTTTTAGCACCCGCGCACGGATTCGCGCGAAAACGCGTTTTAAGCATGCACATGCATCGTTTGGTAGACGCGGATGAAGTTTTCTGCAAAACCACAAGATGTGCATGCAAATGGTGCTTTTGGCAGAACGCGCACGTGGATTTCTACCAAACGACGTGTTAAGCATGCCGATGCTGCTCTTTTTAGCACCCGCGCACGGATTTGTGCGAAAACGCGTTTTAAGCATGCACATGCATCTTTTGGTAGACGAGATTGAAGTTTTCTGCAAAACCACAAGATGTGCATGCAAATGGTGCTTTTCGCAGAACGCGCACGTGGATTTCTACCAAACAACGTGCTAAGCATGCCGATGCTGCTCTTTTTAGCACCCGCGCACGGATTCGTGCGAAAACGCGTTTTAAGCTTGCACATGCATCTTTTGGTAGACGCGGATGAAGTTTTCTGCAAAACCACAAGATGTGCATGCAAATGGTGCTTTTGGCAGAACGCGCACGTGGATTTCTACCAAACGACGTGTTAAGCATGCCGATGCTGCTCTTTTTAGCACCCGCGCACGGATTTGTGCGAAAACGCGTTTTAAGCATGCACATGCATCTTTTGGTAGACGAGATTGAAGTTTTCTGCAAAACCACAAGATGTGCATGCAAATGGTGCTTTTCGCAGAACGCGCACGTGGATTTCTACCAAACAACGTGCTAAGCATGCCGATGCTGCTCTTTTTAGCACCCGCGCACGGATTCGTGCGAAAACGCGTTTGAAGCATGCACATGCATCTTTTGGTAGACGCGGATGAAGTTTTCTGCAAAACCACAAGATGTGCATGCAAATGGTGCTCTTGGCAGAACGCGCACGTGGATTTCTACCAAACGACGTGCTAAGCATGCCGATGCTGCTCTTTTTAGCACCCGCGCACGGATTTGTGCGAAAACGCGTTTTAAGCATGCACATGCATCTTTTGGTAGACGAGATTGAAGTTTTCTGCAAAACCACAAGATGTGCATGCAAATGGTGCTTTTCGCAGAACGCGCACGTGGATTTCTACCAAACAACGTGCTAAGCATGCCGATGCTGCTCTTTTTAGCACCCGCGCACGGATTCGTGCGAAAACGCGTTTTAAGCATGCACATGCATCTTTTGGTAGACGAGATTGAAGTTTTCTGTAAAACCACAAGATGTGCATGCAAATGGTGCTTTTCGCAGAACGCGCACGTGGATTTCTACCAAACAACGTGCTAAGCATGCCGATGCTGCTCTTTTTAGCACCCGCGCACGGATTCGTGCGAAAACGCGTTTTAAGCATGCACATGCATCTTTTGGTAGACGAGATTGAAGTTTTCTGCAAAACCACAAGATGTGCATGCAAATGGTGCTTTTCGCAGAACGCACACGTGGATTTCTACCAAACAACGTGCTAAGCATGCCGATCGATGCTGCTCTTTTTAGCACCCGCGCACGGATTCGTGCGAAAACGCGTTTTAAGCATGCACATGCATCTTTTGGTAGACGAGATCGAAGTTTTCTGCAAAACCACAAGATGTGCATGCAAATGGTGCTTTTGGCAGAACGCGCACGTGGATTTCTACCAAACAACGTGCTAAGCATGCCGATGCTGCTCTTTTTAGCACCCGCGCACGGATTCGTGCGAAAACGCGTTTTAAGCTTGCACATGCATCTTTTGGTAGACGCGGATGAAGTTTTCTGCAAAACCACAAGATGTGCATGCAAATGGTGCTCTTGGCAGAACGCGCACGTGGATTACTACCAAACGACGTGCTAAGCATGCCGATGCTGCTCTTTTTAGCACCCGCGCACGGATTCGTGCGAAAACGCGTTTTAAGCATGCACATGCATCTTTTGGTAGACGAGATTGAAGTTTTCTGCAAAACCACAAGATGTGCATGCAAATGGTGCTTTTCGCAGAACGCGCACGTGGATTTCTACCAAACAACGTGCTAAGCATGCCGATGCTGCTCTTTTTAGCACCCGCGCACGGATTCGTGCGAAAACGCGTTTTAAGCATGCACATGCATCTTTTGGTAGACGAGATTGAAGTTTTCTGCAAAACCACAAGATGTGCATGCAAATGGTGCTTTTGGCAGAACGCGCACGTGGATTTCTACCAAACGACGTGCTAAGCATGCCGATGCTGCTCTTTTTAGCACCCGCGCACGGATTCGCGCGAAAACGCGTTTTAAGCATGCACATGCATCGTTTGGTAGACGCGGATGAAGTTTTCTGCAAAACCACAAGATGTGCATGCAAATGGTGCTTTTGGCAGAACGCGCACGTGCATTTCTACCAAACGACGTGCTAAGCATGCCGATGCTGCTCTTTTTAGCACCCGCGCACGGATTCGTGCGAAAACGCGTTTTAAGCTTGCACATGCATCTTTTGGTAGACGCGGATGAAGTTTTCTGCAAAACCACAAGATGTGCATGCAAATGGTGCTTTTGGCAGAACGCGCACGTGGATTTCTACCAAACGACGTGCTAAGCATGCCGATGCTGCTCTTTTTAGCACCCGCGCACGGATTCGTGCGAAAACACGTTTTAAGCATGCAAATGCATCTTTTGGTAGACGCGGATGAAGTTTTCTGCAAAACCATATGATGTGCATGCAAATGGTGCTCTTGGCAGAACGCGCACTTGGATTTCTACCAAACGACGTGCTAAGCATGCCGATGCTGCTCTTTTTAGCACCCGCGCACGGATTTGTGCGAAAACGCGTTTTAAGCATGCACATGCATCTTTTGGTAGACGAGATTGAAGTTTTCTCCAAAACCACAAGATGTGCATGCAAATGGTGCTTTTCGCAGAACGCGCACGTGGATTTCTACCAAACAACGTGCTAAGCATGCCGATGCTGCTCTTTTTAGCACCCGCGCACGGTTTCGTGCGAAAACGCGTTTTAAGCATGCACATGCATCTTTTGGTAGACGAGATTGAAGTTTTCTGCAAAACCACAAGATCTGCATGCAAATGGTGCTTTTGGCAGAACGCGCACGTGGATTTCTACCAAACAACGTGCTAAGCATGCCGATGCTGCTCTTTTTAGCACCCGCGCACGGATTTGTGCGAAAATGCGTTTTAAGCATGCACATGCATCTTTTGGTAGACGAGATTGAAGTTTTCTGCAAAACCACAAGATGTGCATGCAAATGGTGCTTTTCGCAGAACGCACACGTGGATTTCTACCAAACAACGTGCTAAGCATGCCGATGCTGCTCTTTTTAGCACCCGCGCACGGATTCGTGCGAAAACGCGTTTTAAGCTTGCACATGCATCTTTTGGTAGACGCGGATGAAGTTTTTCTGCAAAACCACAAGATGTGCATGCAAATGGTGCTCTTGGCAGAACGCGCACGTGGGATTACTACCAAACGACGTGCTAAGCATGCCGATGCTGCTCTTTTTAGCACCCGCGCACGGATTCGTGCGAAAACGCGTTTTAAGCATGCACATGCATCTTTTGGTAGACGAGATTGAAGTTTTCTGCAAAACCACAAGATGTGCATGCAAATGGTGCTTTTCGCAGAACGCCCACGTGGATTTCTACCAAACAACGTGCTAAGCATGCCGATGCTGCTCTTTTAGCACCCGCGCACGGATTTGTGCGAAAACGCGTTTTAAGCATGCACATGCATCTTTTGGTAGACGAGATTGAAGTTTTCTGCAAAACCATAAGATGTGCATGCAAATGGTGCTTTTCGCAGTACGCGCACGTGGATTTCTACCAAACAACGTGCTAAGCATGCCGATGCTGCTCTTTTTAGCACCCGCGCACGGATTCGTGCGAAAACGCGTTTTAAGCATGCACATGCATCTTTTGGTAGACGAGATTGAAGTTTTCTGCAAAACCACAAGATGTGCATGCAAATGGTGCTTTTGGCAGAACGCGCACGTGGATTTCTACCAAACGACGTGCTAAGCATGCCGATGCTGCTCTTTTTAGCACCCGCGCACGGATTCGCGCGAAAACGCGTTTTAAGCATGCACATGCATCGTTTGGTAGACGCGGATGAAGTTTCTGCAAAACCACAAGATGTGCATTGCAAATGGTGCTTTTGGCAGAACGCGCACGTGGATTTCTACCAACGACGTGTTAAGCATGCCGATGCTGCTCTTTTTAGCACCCGCGCACGGATTTGTGCGAAAACGCGTTTTAAGCATGCACATGCATCTTTTGGTAGACGAGATTGAAGTTTTCTGCAAAACCACAAGATGTGCATGCAAATGGTGCTTTTCGCAGAACGCGCACGTGGATTTCTACCAAACAACGTGCTAAGCATGCCGATGCTGCTCTTTTTAGCACCCGCGCACGGATTCGTGCGAAAACGCGTTTTAAGCTTGCACATGCATCTTTTGGTAGACGCGGATGAAGTTTTCTGCAAAACCACAAGATGTGCATGCAAATGGTGCTTTTGGCAGAACGCGCACGTGGATTTCTACCAAACGACGTGTTAAGCATGCCGATGCTGCTCTTTTTAGCACCCGCGCACGGATTTGTTGCGAAAACGCGTTTTAAGCATGCACATGCATCTTTTGTAGACGAGATTGAAGTTTTCTGCAAAACCACAAGATGTGCATGCAAATGGTGCTTTTCGCAGAACGCGCACGTGGATTTCTACCAAAACAACGTGCTAAGCATGCCGATGCTGCTCTTTTAGCACCCGCGCACGGATTCGTGCGAAAAACGCGTTTGAAGCATGCACATGCATCTTTTGGTAGACGCGGATGAAGTTTTCTGCAAAACCACAAGATGTGCATGCAAATGGTGCTCTTGGCAGAACGCGCACGTGGATTTCTACCAAACGACGTGCTAAGCATGCCGATGCTGCTCTTTTTAGCACCCGCGCACGGATTTGTGCGAAAACGCGTTTTAAGCATGCACATGCATCTTTTGGTAGACGAGATTGAAGTTTTCTGCAAAACCACAAGATGTGCATGCAAATGGTGCTTTTCGCAGAACGCGCACGTGGATTTCTACCAAACAACGTGCTAAGCATGCCGATGCTGCTCTTTTTAGCACCCGCGCACGGATTCGTGCGAAAACGCGTTTTAAGCATGCACATGCATCTTTTGGTAGACGAGATTGAAGTTTTCTAGGTAAAACCA